>NW_015555718.1:197874-200351 GCF_001515605.1 Sinocyclocheilus anshuiensis
CCAGCATCAGGCCCGGTGAGTGACGCGCCCGCCGGCCAATCACAGCCTGAGCCTGTGTGATGCTGACCTCTGACCTTTAGCTCTGGACTTGTGTTTCTGGTCTATTTTTGGGGCTCTGATGTCCTCGACCTCTGAAAAATGCAATGCACGCAACTCACTCACACACACACACACTCTCACACACGCACATACTCACTTACTCACTCTCACTCACACTCTCTCTCACACACTCTCTCTCTCTCACTCTCTCACTCACTCTCTCACTCACACTCTCTCACTCACACTCTCACTCACACTCTCTCACTCACTCTCTCACTCACTCTCTCACTCACACTCTCTCTCACACTCTCTCACTCACACTCTCTCACTCACTCTCTCACTCACTCTCTCACTCACACTCTCTCTCACACTCTCTCACTCACACTCTCTCACTCACTCTCTCACTCACTCTCTCACTCACACTCTCTCTCACACTCTCTCACTCACACTCTCTCACTCACTCTCTCACTCACTCTCTCACTCACACTCTCTCTCACACTCTCTCACTCACACTCTCTCACTCACTCTCTCACTCACTCTCTCACTCACACTCTCTCTCACACTCTCTCACTCACACTCTCTCACTCACTCTCTCACTCACTCTCTCACTCACACTCTCTCTCACACTCTCTCACTCACACTCTCTCACTCACTCTCTCACTCACTCTCTCACTCACACTCTCTCTCACACTCTCTCACTCACACTCTCTCACTCACTCTCTCACTCACTCTCTCACTCACACTCTCTCTCACACTCTCTCACTCACACTCTCTCACTCACTCTCTCACTCACTCTCTCACTCACACTCTCTCTCACACTCTCTCACTCACACTCTCTCACTCACTCTCTCACTCACTCTCTCACTCACACTCTCTCTCACACTCTCTCACTCACACTCTCTCACTCACTCTCTCACTCACTCTCTCACTCACACTCTCTCTCACACTCTCTCACTCACACTCTCTCACTCACTCTCTCACTCACTCTCTCACTCACACTCTCTCTCACACTCTCTCACTCACACTCTCTCACTCACTCTCTCACTCACTCTCTCACTCACACTCTCTCTCACACTCTCTCACTCACACTCTCTCACTCACTCTCTCACTCACTCTCTCACTCACACTCTCTCTCACACTCTCTCACTCACACTCTCTCACTCACTCTCTCACTCACTCTCTCACTCACACTCTCTCTCACACTCTCTCACTCACACTCTCTCACTCACTCTCTCACTCACTCTCTCACTCACACTCTCTCTCACACTCTCTCACTCACACTCTCTCACTCACTCTCTCACTCACTCTCTCACTCACACTCTCTCTCACACTCTCTCACTCACACTCTCTCACTCACTCTCTCACTCACTCTCTCACTCACACTCTCTCTCACACTCTCTCACTCACACTCTCTCACTCACTCTCTCACTCACTCTCTCACTCACACTCTCTCTCACACTCTCTCACTCACACTCTCTCACTCACTCTCTCACTCACTCTCTCACTCACACTCTCTCTCACACTCTCTCACTCACACTCTCTCACTCACTCTCTCACTCACTCTCTCACTCACACTCTCTCTCACACTCTCTCACTCACACTCTCTCACTCACTCTCTCACTCACTCTCTCACTCACACTCTCTCTCACACTCTCTCACTCACACTCTCTCACTCACTCTCTCACTCACTCTCTCACTCACACTCTCTCTCACACTCTCTCACTCACACTCTCTCACTCACTCTCTCACTCACTCTCTCACTCACACTCTCTCTCACACTCTCTCACTCACACTCTCTCACTCACTCTCTCACTCACTCTCTCACTCACACTCTCTCTCACACTCTCTCACTCACACTCTCTCACTCACTCTCTCACTCACTCTCTCACTCACACTCTCTCTCACACTCTCTCACTCACACTCTCTCACTCACTCTCTCACTCACTCTCTCACTCACACTCTCTCTCACACTCTCTCACTCACACTCTCTCACTCACTCTCTCACTCACTCTCTCACTCACACTCTCTCTCACACTCTCTCACTCACACTCTCTCACTCACTCTCTCACTCACTCTCTCACTCACACTCTCTCTCACACTCTCTCACTCACACTCTCTCACTCACTCTCTCACTCACTCTCTCACTCACACTCTCTCTCACACTCTCTCACTCACACTCTCTCACTCACTCTCTCACTCACTCTCTCACTCACACTCTCTCTCACACTCTCTCACTCACACTCTCTCACTCACTCTCTCACTCACTCTCTCACTCACACTCTCTCTCACACTCTCTCACTCACACTCTCTCACTCACACTCTCTCACTCACACACTCTCACACACACACTCTCACTCACACTCTCACTCACACACTCTCACTCACACTCACACTCTCTCACTCACACTCTCTCACTCACACTCTCACTCACACTCTCT
>NW_015555718.1:200534-204001 GCF_001515605.1 Sinocyclocheilus anshuiensis
ACACACACACACACACACACACACACACACACACACACACTCACACACTCACACTCACACCTCTGAATCTCAGCCGTGTGTTTCAGTATCAGCTGATCGACTGATTATTTCCCATCATCTTCAGCTCTGATTCACTGCAGGAGAAACACCTCCGACAAACACTACTGTTCAAAAGTTTGGGCTCAGTAAGATTTGTTTTTAAGAAATTAATCATTTTATTCGTCAAGGCTGCATTAAATTGATCCAAAGTGACAGAAAAGACATTTATAATGTTACAGTAGATTTCTATTTCAAATAAATGCTGTTCTATTGAACTTTCTATTCATCTGTGAATCCTGAAAAATCAAATGCATCACGGTTTCCACAAAAATATTGTGCAGCACAACTGTTTTCAACATTGCTAATAATCAGAAATGTTTGTTGAGCAGCAAATCAGCATATTAGAATGATTTCTGAAGATCATGTGACACTGAAGACTGGAGTAATGATGCTGAAAATACAGCTGCGCATCACAGAAATACATTACAGCTTAACACATATTCACATAGAAAACTGATATTTTACATTCTAATAATATTTCACAGTTTTTACTGTATTTTTGATCTAATAAATGCCGCTTTGGTGAACTCGTGTGACACTGGCTGAGCAGAGCATCACAGACACAGGTTCAGATCATTAGCTTCAAACACAGCACATGACGAGCCACACATCCAGCTGAGGAGACACTGGAAGAGCCTGGCAAGGTGACGGAGCTCTTCTGCAGAGCTGCTTCTCAGCTGAAACTGAACGTGTTTGATAACTGATGAATTTTACAACATCAACTGTTTTTCCCCGTTTATTAATGTGAAGCTGTTTTGAAAGCTCTGTAGACATAAAAGTGGCTTCATCTGAATGAGCTCGAACACTGAAGCTGTGACAAAATGTTAATTCAAAGAAAAATGATGAGGTGTGCATGTCTTTGGAATCGCCCTCATATATTAATCTGCTCTTACATGCAAGCTCTTCATCAGCAATCTGTGGAGCACATGTGAAGGATTGCACTCAATGCGAGAGCTTGCAAGAACTAAACTAATGATCTTCATTCAACAGAGTCACGAGGAGCAGGAGCAGGAGATCTGGGAAGCTGCAGGTGAAACAGCACTGCTGGAAGCTTCTGTGGTGCTGCAGATGGAAACACGCGTCTGTGGAAATGTGAGTGAGCGAAAGCGATTCATGACGGAACGTGACCTTTGCTTCTTCAGAGGAATGAAGACGTGACTCAGACTGACCGAGCAGCGCTGAATGATGGAGCCAAGCACACACTGACTGATAAACGAGCTGAATGCCATATTTAGTGCCATAAGCTGCTCAAAACAACGCAATGCATGAGTTAAGAGAGGATGATCAGATCTCACCTGCGAGCTCATCAGCCGCTGCTAGTCAATGGAAATATCGCTGGATCTTCAGACGGCGAGCGTCACGAGCGCACTTCATCATCTGCTGGGTCTGCGTGCGGGCTTTTATTCAGGAGGCGTGGCCAGTAGCGGAAGCCACGCCCACGCCGCACCGCGCTCGCAGAATTCCTCAATGACACCGAGCTCGTCAATGAGTGAAAAAGTGCAGGTTAGAAAACTCAGATCTGCGATCCACATAAAGGAAAACACACTGAATGCAGCTGGAGATGCCGCTGCTTTTATTCTTTAAATGAACAAGTAATTCAATGTATTTATAGGCCATATCTGTAAGTTTTCCATCCGCTTCTTCAGTTGAATTCCTGTAATATCATTAAAATCGCATATTATGTCCAGATGTCATTTAGGTAGTATTTTCGCAGTATAAAAAAAGATGAACGATAGCGCAACAAAACATCATCGTGCAAAGCCAATGAGCGCTACGCGATGACGTCATCTACTCAACACGCACTCGACACGCAGCTTTCAGTGTTATTATTATTATTATTATTTATATGTTATACAAATTATAGTATGTAATAATACCTGCAATCATTTATATAAAACATAAATTATAGTAGCATTTCAAATTTAAACTTAAAAAGTGCCATACAGTAAGCATTATTTCAATAACAATAAGTTAATTAGACAATCCTTTAGTAATCCTTTAGACATATATGATGCAGCTGACATCTACACTCACATACACATTAAAAGAGAGAACAATATGCGAATACACATGCTGTGTTTGTGAGGAACGGCTGGTGAACAGCGCCATCTCTCGGCTGGTATCAGAAGTAGCTCACATTGAGAGCTGACAGAACACAGATGCAAACACTTCAAAAGCTTGAGCAAAGTGAAGACAAAACGAGTTACGCTAGAGACCAGTATCTCTAAAACAAAGAACGAATGAAGAAAGAAAGTACAACACAGATCCCTTAAATTAAAACATTAAGACCACTATTCATTCAGTGATCAAATTTAACACTTATGATAATATTTTGTATTTACATTTGACTAATTTTTAAACTAATCTCAGGCAAATGTAATGGGGTTTCAAATCAAAACCAGATTTTCTGTTATGAAACAGGACTGATTTCATGCATGTCCACTGCAGAGACAGCAGCAATACAACTGTGTGCATGACGCATTCTGGGAGACACAACCAATCAATAGGGAAAGAAATTATATTTCTATATCCCTATGAAACATGAGATATTATTATGAAAATCTGGCTAATTGTTGCTCCCATTATTACTCTTCCTTTTTTCATTACATGTGGCCCCAGGAACATCAATATGCAAATTAGATACAGTGATGCACATTGTAAACGCTCTTATGTCCATTTTACACACATACTGCATAAAGCAAAATGGGATATCATTCTGTTATATCTTTCATAACATAGTTGAGAATCATCTTTATACAAAGTTTGGTATAAAAAAAAAATCCTGAAACCTAAAAATGATTTATTGTTTTTGCCTATTCACGTTCATTCTTGTCTTTTTATCCTGGTCTATAGCATAAAATATCATTTTTCAAAATTGTAATTTTTTTTCTTATGCTCTAAACAATGTAATGACATGAAAAAATACTAAATTCACAAAACCTTTTGTTTCTGGGCTTTAGGAGGTATAACCACAGTTTCACTGCAAGTACCATGGTTAATTTGTGGTTAGCATGGTTTAACTATAGTAACCATGTTTTGTTTTTTGTTTTGTTTTTTTGTGTTTTTTTTTTTTTTGGAGTAAGGGATGTGTTGCCAGGTTTGAATAAAGACAAGAGAGATTTAGAGCCAGATTTTAGTTTCTGTATGTGAAATTTAGCGAGCAGGAAACACAAATTAATGAAGTTATGTTCTCCTACATTCTCAAACAATCTTTAAAACAGAAAGAAAATCAACTTACTCACAAACAACTTACAAACAACTCCAGAATCTCCACTAGATGGAGATACAATCCAGCAGATCTCTGGACTGAGAGCACTCTGTGTGTGTGTGTGTGTGTGTGTGTGTGTGTGTGTGTGTGTGTGTGTGTG
>NW_015555718.1:204473-206859 GCF_001515605.1 Sinocyclocheilus anshuiensis
AAGTCAACACTGGAGACACCCAGTGAGATGTTGTGTTACTTTAATTTTGACTAGTTTCAACAACAACCCAACTTTCAACATTAATAAAAAAAATATTACACTGTTTCAACAGAGAAAGATATAAAACAGAAAAAAAAACAAGAACCCCATCAAGCAAATGCAACAATGAATAAGTTCACTTTGGCTGGATTAATGAAAGAGCCGGTCTGTGTGTAACTGTGCTGCAGCTGTTGTTCAGTGCTGCTCATATCAGCTGTTATCAGAGGAATGTGTGTGAGACCCAGCTGTCACTCACAGACCTGAGCTGCTTCTGCTTCACTCGTATTCAGACAGCGGCATTATTCCAGCTGCTGCTCCAGTTAGACTGACACAACTAACCCTAACCTAACTAACCCTCACTAACCATAACCCATGCTTGTACAGGCAAACCAAAGCTGTGCAGAATTAATACAGTCAACTCTACACCTCCACATGATGTCTTACGATGTCATTAAATATTGATGAGTCTGGTTAAAGGGTTTTAAGGCAGTGCTCAGAAGAACATCTGGATCAGTCTCAGCTAAGCAGCATATTCCTCTGTGCTTGTGCTTGTGTCCATTTCTATATTTTTTATTGCAAAACAATAAACATTTACAAAAAATACAAATACTAAGTGTATATATGATTATATTAAAAACAACTACACCAAAAGAACCATAAATAAATAAGTTATTATTATTATTATTAAGGCTTGCTATACTCTACAAATTTGTCTTGGCCTTTTGGTTTCTCACTTATGTCTCAATATAGTGCTAATGCACAAATGCATATAAATAAATTCTATTGCAATACAGTCAGTAGATCATGGCATTAGAAATATCTCAATGCCCAGGGAAAGCAAGAAATGATCAAATGTGAACATATACCTTGAATGCAATGCAGGTTTCGTCGGATGAAAGCAAATGCATACATGTAAATGTAATAATGTAATACTATTTTACAAATATTTCTGTTTGTGGACATGCTATAAATATTTAATTCATAGAAATATTAATTGAATAATATTTATGAATATATCTATTATGACTGTATATATATTTCACACTTCTCCTATTCTTTCTTTCTTTAATTCTGTGTATTGAGGTCAGCGCTGCTGATGATGATGATGATGAAGAAGATGCTGCGGCGGGGCCCTCTGTCGGTCAGTTACCCGGCTGCAGAAGCTCCGCCTCAGAGACTCCTCCGCTCCGCTGAATCAGACGCTCGCTCAGAGCGTCGCGGCGCTGCATCAGTTCTGAGCTCTTCAGATCGGTGCATGCTGAAGTGATGATGGCGGCAGCGCTGGAGAGAGGAGGGCTTCGGGCCGCCTTCCTGAACCCGGGCAGCGGCGGCGGCGGAGCGGCTCCCACAGCGGCGTCTGGAGCGGTGCTGTGGGGCTCCGCGGGCTCCGGGTCTATGCCCGTCCCCATGAACCTCTTCGCCACCTGGGAGCTCGACCGCTCCTCTCCGAGCTGCGTGCCCCGGTACGAGTGTGTGTGTGTGTGTGTGTGTGTGAGAGAGAGAGAGAGCTGTCAGTGCTGGTGTTTGTGTTTATCGACATGTTTATTTGCTGATTGTCCTGCATCTCTGATGGAAGTTAGACAGTGTGTGACACTCATGTTTACTATCTTTTCCTTACAGTGATATTTCAGCACCATAGTACAGTGGTGTATTACTATGGTGCTGAAAGTGTGGTACTTTGAAAGGATTGTTCACACAAAATCATTTACGTCCATTTTAAACCTGACTTAATTTCTTCTGTGGAACACAAATGATATTTTGAAACTAAAGAGCCCTGAGTTTCATTCTATGGAATTCTTCAGGAACATTTTTCAAAATATCTTCTTTTGTGCTCTACAGAAGTAAACAATGACAGAGAGCATCATGGTTTGTGGAGTGTTGTTTGTTAATGCTGTATTGTTATCTATGATCAGCTTTGCACAACTTTGAATTCTAGTAGAATCACCACCAAACACTTCACACACTCCTGCTGAACAGACAGGACTTCATCTGTTTATGTGTAAAGACTTGAATCGGTTCTCCATAGTTAGGTTGTTTTGGGTAATGGATGTGTTGAGAAGTGAGTGGCAGCAGATGAGCCTCGGCCGTCTGTTCTGGTGTTTCTGCTTCAGCATTCAGAATTCCGGTTCTTGTGTTTTCCGCTTCCTTCTGAATCCGAACTCTCGCTGCACTTTGGGGAATTCCAGAACGCTTTCACACCCCTTTCATAATGTGTTTTTCTGGGAAGTCAGTGGACATTGATGTTCCTTCACCCTGATGTCATTCTTCACATGGAGTTTCTCAAGTTGATGAAGTGCAGACGGCATGAGTGTGAGTGTGTGTGTGTGTGTGTGTGTGTGTGTGTGTG
>NW_015555718.1:211478-220462 GCF_001515605.1 Sinocyclocheilus anshuiensis
CTCTCTCTCTCTCTCTCCTCTCTTCCTCTCTGCACTCAGGCATTTCCTGTGTGCGGTTTGCCAGCAGCTACAGGCCATTTATTTCAAGGACAGGCAGCTTTCTGCCCTCGCAGGCGTCCTGATCTCACAAGCGACGCTCTCTTCAGGTGTGCAGTGACGTCTGATTCGCTCGCAGAGCTCAGTCAAACCTTGTATTGTTTTTGTCTTTTACTGAGCAGCGTGAACGTCTGTAGATTTTGTGTGCTGAAGCGTGAAGATCTTTGGCTTGTTTTATCGACTCCTTTGCTGTTTCTCTGAATGAAACAAAAGCAGTTTCTTCTCGCTGAGCTTTGACTTTCTCTTCTGTTATTGATTGTTTTGCATCCAGCTTTTTCTCTTTCTGTCTGTTTTCTCTATCAGAGTGTTGTCAGAAATCTCCTGACTAAGAGTTTTAGCACAGAAACACTTTCTTTCCTCTGTTTAATGTTCTCTTTACTCTTCTCGCGAGTTCAGGGGTATCAGTATCTGTGCTGCCTCCTCACGTTGACTGGATGAACTCCTGATCACTTGGTTTAGTTTCAGTAAATGCTCTTTATGGACTGAGGAGGCCGTTTTCTGAAAGTTACAGGATGTTTTCAACAGTGAAAATTAATATACTAAAGTTATTTTCACTCAATTGCGTGTAATCACTGTAATAACTCAATAACTCTTTGTATTATGCAGAATTTGAACTAAATTAGTTGCAGTAGATGTCCAGTTCCCATTATGCTTCGCTTTGGACTGTATGAGCAGTAAATGTTGGAATGAAGTGTTATTTTATGTGTTTTTACACAAGGTCAGTATCGTACTCAGTTACTTGCGTAACCTCGGTTCCCTGAGATACGGGAACGAGTACTGCGTCGCTAGACGCTATGGGGAAAACTCCTTTTTCTCCGAGGACTGAAGCCTTTACAATCACGCAGTGCAACTGCACAGCCATTGGTTCGTGCAGTAAATAAAAAACAAACCAATGGCTCGACAGCGGAGCTGCACGAGTCTATGGTGACGAAGCCCGCCAGAATGGGCGGTGCCATCTGGCTATATAAGCGGCCATTTCGCCGTAGGATCTCAGGTAAATTTGACTGAAGCGATGACACTCGTGCAGCGTCATGGCATGGCAAGGAGCGCAGTACTCGTTCCCGTATCTCAGGGAACCGAGGTTACGTAAGTAACCGAGTACGTCCCCCTTCGATACTTCTCTCGTACTGCGTCATTATTGAAAGAGGAACAACTGGCCTTGAGCATAAAAGGCTCAGACGGACCAATTATACGCAGGGTGAGCCCTGCAGGAGGCAAGAGGCTGAACTCACTGAGGTCAGCCTAGCCTTGGATAATCGTTCCAACGGTTTTGTACAGCCTCAGCACTACTGAAAGGACCAAGAGCGTACCTGAAAAAAACAGGCAATGCCTGAAGAATTAGACCGCCTTAGGCAGACACGTATCCATTTAAGCAGATAGAATACGAACCTGCAAGGCCGGAACATCCAAGTTATAGAACCTGGTGAAAGTGGACGGCGATGCCCAGCTGGTCGCGCACAAATATCTGCTATGGACACACCGCTAGACCACGCCAAGGATGAGGCCACGCCCCGAGTGGAATGGGCACTGACTCCTATGGGGCTCTGAAGACCCAGGGAGGAGTATGCTAGCGCGATAGCGTCAACTAACCATCGGGAAATCCTCTGCTTTGTGTCCGGAGACCCTTTGGTGCGGCCACCAAAGCATACAAAAAGTTGTTCCGACCGCCTGAACGGGGCGGAACACTCGATGTAAATTTTCAGCGCCCTAACCGGGCAGAGAAAGTTAAACTCCTGGTCCTCCTCAGAAGGAGGAAGCACAGAGAGAGTAATAACCTGGACTCTAAACAGGGTGTAGAGCACCTTAGGAATGTACCCATGTCTTGGTTTTAGGACGACTTGGAGTGGCCCTTGTCCAACATCTCTTGTAGGTAGGACAATATCACCGATATGTCACATGAAACTGGGTCTTCGCCACGGGATGTGCACCAGGCGGAAAAGACCGACCACTTAAGGGCATAGAGGCGTCTCGTAGACGGGGCTCTAGCCTGTGAGATATTATTCAGGACGCTGATCTACTGATTCCCATCGAGAGCCCAGAGGTGCAGAGCCCACAGCTCGGGCTGGGGGTGCCAAATCGTCCTGTTCGCCTGAGAGAGAAGATCCTGCCTCAGGGGAATGGGCCACGGGGCTGCTGTAAGCAGCTGAGACAGCTCTGAAACCCAAAGCTGGTTCCTCCAGAGCGGGGCCACCAGAAGGACTCTGTGTCTGTGTTCCCTGACTCCTTCTGTGAATCAAACCCATAGTCATGCCCTGCTTGAACCACTGTGGGTCTTTCCAAGGGGCCAGAGCTGTTACACAGGCCTGGCTCACCCTCAGACGAATGCGTCCGTGATGCCACGCATGGGGAGGAATTTGAGGTTTCAGCCAGTACTGAAAGTCTCATGTGGAGCAGGCCCAGCTGTAGTACCGGAGATGCAGCGGCGTCCCGTATCTCAGGGAACCGAGGTTACGTAAGTAACCGAGTACGTCCCCCTTCGATACTTCTCTCGTACTGCGTCATTATTGAAAGAGGAACAACTGGCCTTGAGCATAAAAGGCTCAGAGGGACCAATTATACGCAGGGAGAACCCTGCAGGAGGCAAGGGGCTGAACTCACTGAGGTCAGCCCAGCCTTGGATAATCGTTCCAACGGTTTTGTACAGCCTCAGCACTACTGAAAGGACCAAGAGCGTACCTGAAAAAAACAGGCAATGCCTGAAGAATTAGACCGCCTTAGGCAGACACGTATCCATTTAAGCAGATAGAATACGAACCTGCAAGGCCGGAACATCCAAGTTATAGAACCTGGTGAAAGTGGACGGCGATGCCCAGCTGGTCGCGCACAAATATCTGCTATGGACACACCGCTAGACCACGCCAAGGATGAGGCCACGCCCCGAGTGGAATGGGCACTGACTCCTATGGGGCTCTGAAGACCCAGGGAGGAGTATGCTAGCGCGATAGCGTCAACTAACCATCGGGAAATCCTCTGCTTTGTGTCCGGAGACCCTTTGGTGCGGCCACCAAAGCATACAAAAAGTTGTTCCGACCGCCTGAACGGGGCGGAACACTCGATGTAAATTTTCAGCGCCCTAACCGGGCAGAGAAAGTTAAACTCCTGGTCCTCCTCAGAAGGAGGAAGCACAGAGAGAGTAATAACCTGGACTCTAAACAGGGTGTAGAGCACCTTAGGAATGTACCCATGTCTTGGTTTTAGGACGACTTGGAGTGGCCCTTGTCCAACATCTCTTGTAGGTAGGACAATATCACCGATATGTCACATGAAACTGGGTCTTCGCCACGGGATGTGCACCAGGCGGAAAAGACCGACCACTTAAGGGCATAGAGGCGTCTCGTAGACGGGG
Organism: Sinocyclocheilus anshuiensis; assembly: GCF_001515605.1. Classification (NCBI taxonomy): domain Eukaryota; kingdom Metazoa; phylum Chordata; class Actinopteri; order Cypriniformes; family Cyprinidae; genus Sinocyclocheilus; species Sinocyclocheilus anshuiensis. Next base: position 214,921 of record NW_015555718.1, read on the forward strand.
CTCTAGCCTGTGAGATATTATTCAGGACGCTGATCTACTGATTCCCATCGAGAGCCCAGAGGTGCAGAGCCCACAGCTCGGGCTGGGGGTGCCAAATCGTCCTGTTCGCCTGAGAGAGAAGATCCTGCCTCAGGGGAATGGGCCACGGGGCTGCTGTAAGCAGCTGAGACAGCTCTGAAACCCAAAGCTGGTTCCTCCAGAGCGGGGCCACCAGAAGGACTCTGTGTCTGTGTTCCCTGACTCCTTCTGTGAATCAAACCCATAGTCATGCCCTGCTTGAACCACTGTGGGTCTTTCCAAGGGGCCAGAGCTGTTACACAGGCCTGGCTTACCCTGACACGAATGCGTCCGTGACGCCACGCATGGGGCAGAATTTGAGGTTTCAGCCAGTACTGAAGGGGTCTCATGCGGAGCAGGCCCAGCTGTAGTACCGGTGATGCAGAGGCCATGAGGCCCAGCATCTTTTGAAATGTCTTGAGAGGGCGAGAGGCTCCGATTTTGAAAGATGCCGCGAGTTGTTATATAGCCAGTGCACGTTCTGGCACGACTACCGCCCTCATGTGGACTGAGTCGAAAACTGCTCCCAGGAACGAAGTTCATTGACTGGGAGACAGAGAGCTCTTGGCAAAATTGACCCTGAGTCCCAGGCACTCTTAAGTGGCTGAGGAGAAGGGACCTGTGGGATATTAGCTCAGCCTCTGACTAAGCTAAGATGAGGCAGTCGTCGAGTTAATTCAGAATGCGGACTCCCATCTGCCTCAGAGGGGAGAGGGCCGCGTAAAAAGTGTGAGGAGCCAGGGACAGTCCAAAGGGCAGGACCGTGTACTGATATGCCACTCCCTCGAAGGCGAATCTCAAGAATCGTCTGTGATGGGGGGCTACCTGGATGTGAAAGTAAGCATCCTTCAGATCCAGAAAAAAAGAACCAGTCCCCTGGGCATACTTGTGAGAGGATCTGCTTCAGAGTAGTCATTCTGAACGGCTGTTTCATGAGGGCACGGTTCAGGTGTCTGAGATCGAGGATGGGCCGGAGGCCGCCATCCTTTTTGGGGACGAGGAAGTAACGGCTGTAGAAGTCTGACTCGTTCTGAGCTGGCAGAACCGTCTCTATGGCTCCTGGCTCCTATTGCCAGTAAATTCTTCACCTGGGATTGCAAGACGTGAGTGTTCTTACTCTTCACTGAGGTGGAGACCACGCCGCTGAATCACGGAGTGAGTAGCCTCATTTTATAATCCCCAAAAACCCAATCTGACACTCCGGGGTTGGCCTGCCAGGCCTCGGCCCGTGTGACAAGGGGTTGAATTGGTTTGAGTGGTAGGCCGCCTTGTGGGGGCCCGACACTCGTGATAAGTGTGAGAGGAAATTTGGTCCCCTTTGAGAATGTTTGTCTTTATTTTTCTCGCTATAACAGCGGCTGATTGTGTGGGCGCTATTTGAACGGGCCCAGTGATCACAACCGTAATTACAACTGCCTAAACACACTACCGTCAGCACCCGGAATTGAACGGGGTGCTTGGAGGCATAAGAGAGGCTGTAGTGCTTTGCTGGACTCAATGCTCTTGCAGCTAGAGCAGTCAGACCCCGTGGGCGCGGCCTCAGCGTGGGTGCGGCCCAGACGCGTCCAACCCTGAAGCTGTCAGTGATAATAATCACTAATGACAGCATTTTCTTTAAATCCGCCTAAAAAGATCTCACCACTCGTTAAAAGAGGGGCACTGAAGATCCTTATGTGTACACACACTGGCAGATCAAAGGTGCTGTGTGCATCCTCTCAGAACCGCTAGTAGCAGACGAGGAGAGGGGCGGGGCGGCCTTCATTGAAGGCGAACCGCGAGCAAAGCAGAGTGAGACACAAACTCTCGTAATGAGAGCTGTCTGTCTAGTGCGCGCAACCTCAGCGTGGGCGTGAACCAAGCGGCGCACTCAAATAGAAGCTGTCAGCGATATTGTAAATCATAGGTGACAGCATTCTGCTCCGATCTGCTTTGAAGGATTGAGCCGCTGGACAAACAAGAGGTGCTAATCCTCAGTATAAACACACTGGCAGATCAAAGCACTGCGTGCAGAGTGAAATACGCAACATTTCACCGTCTCTTTCTCCGAGGCGACTGGGAGAAGAGAAACATGAGAGCAGGGGAGGCTGGGCCGCCATTCTACTCTGATCCGCCTAAAAGGATTGAGCCACTCGATGTAATAAGAGGCGCTAATCCTCACGTGTTAACACGCTGGCAGACCAAAGTGAGCACGCGGGATGTGTGCCGGCATGAAAAGTCACTCAAGCCTGATCGCTCAGCCTCGCGAGTTCACCGTTACTTTCTCCGAGGTGACTGGGAGAAGAGAAACATGAAAGCGGGGGAGGAGGGGCCACCTTCATAGAAGGAGATCCGCGAGCGAATCAGGGAACTCCAGCTTTCGGTGAAAGCAGCCTATCTCTGTGAGCGCAGCTTCAGCGACGCACACACAAATGCAAAGCTGTCAACGATATGGCTTTCCAAGCGGCAACCTCCCGCTCTCTCTCGTGAAGCCAACACGGAAGTGACTTAAACTGTAATTCATCGACTGGCCGCTAGAGGCTGGCTGCAAAAGGGAGTCAATCCCATAGACTCCCCATGATAAAATGCCCAACTTTACAGCACAAAAAAACTTGTTTACAGCCTGGTTCAAAAAATGATTTTGGTCTATATAGCTAATTTTGCCCTTCATGACAACTGTGAGGGGGGTGAATTTTTTTATAACTCATCCATTTAAATTATATTAAGCCTTAAAGTTCTGCATAATTAAGGGTGTGGCCACTTGAGTGACAGGTGGAGATCACCTGGATCACACTAGATCTAGTCAAATTAACCTACAGGAACTGTGCACATCCTTGCAGAAGATCATTCTTTATTTCAGACCCATAGGTTCATATCAAAAGAGTAAAAGTAAAAATACATTTACAAACATTATTTAAACATTAAATGCAGTGAAAATGAGGATGGAAAATTATAACCTAAGCTAACCTCCAAAAAAATATATTTATAAAAATCTGAAAATAAATTTAAGATAAAAAAAAACATAAGATAAGGGATTTTTAGTGTGCTCAGATGAAATAAAAAAGCTTTTTTTAATCTTATAGTTCAAGGTTCAGATGAAGTGAGTTAAGTGACTGTAGCTCGTCGGGTTTTACAGCGTACAATCAGCTTTATTTGGAAGTGCATGAGTAAATGTCTCTTCTGTTTCTTTCTCTCAGCGTCGCAGGACATCTCAGAAACTTCTCTGTGCATTAAGAGCCATGTGGCCTGCAGATACAAGTGCTTTCAGTGCTTTACTTTAGGCTGTAAATCCACTTCCTGACAGACAAAAGATGCAGTGATGTAAAGGCCGGTCTTTGTGTTTGTCTGCTGGAGGCTTCGCTCAGGACCTGCTCGGATCGTTATTCACGCTCTCTGAAACACAAAACCTGCCTGACGCATCCAGACACATGCAGGACTCTTCTTTTCTGAATCTCTATTGAGTGTTTCCATCATTTTTGTTTGGGAAAAAAGGCTACAGTTTATTTATAGCAGCTCATATTGTCACAATGTGGGGGTCAGTTGTAACAGTTATTATTTAATAGTTTATTTAATGGCTTTTAATGTAACAGTAAACAATGATGAGCAGGGTTATTATTATAGTTAACTAATACTGAAACTTAAATTAAAACCATGAAAAACAGAATTGTTCTTTGAAATAAAATAAATGTGTGTGTGTGTGTATATATATATATATATATATAAACAAAAACTAGTGTGTAAAAACGCATAAAAAAAATGAAGAAAAAAACCCTCAAAGATAATACCCAGGAATATCAAAGCATTTTTTTAGCCAACTGTAGTTAAAGAATTGATGCGTGTAAAACAATAGAGTTGTGACAACTTGCCTCATCATATTGGGGAAGTCGTGGCCTAATGGTTAGAGAGTCGGACTCGTAACCCAAAGGTTGCAGGTTCGAGTCTCGTACCGGCAGGGATTGTAGGTGGGGGGAGTGAATGTACAGTGCTCTCTCCCACCTTCAATACCACGACTGAGGTGCTAAAATGCCCAACTTTACAGCACAAAAAAACTTGTTTACAGCCTGGTTCAAAAAATGATTTTGGTCTATATAGCTAATTTTGCCCTTCATGACAACTGTGAGGGGGGTGAATTTTTTTATAACTCATCCATTTAAATTATATTAAGCCTTAAAGTTCTGCATAATTAAGGGTGTGGCCACTTGAGTGACAGGTGGAGATCACCTGGATCACACTAGATCTAGTCAAATTAACCTACAGGAACTGTGCACATCCTTGCAGAAGATCATTCTTTATTTCAGACCCATAGGTTCATATCAAAAGAGTAAAAGTAAAAATACATTTACAAACATTATTTAAACATTAAATGCAGTGAAAATGAGGATGGAAAATTATAACCTAAGCTAACCTCCAAAAAAATATATTTATAAAAATCTGAAAATAAATTTAAGATAAAAAAAAACATAAGATAAGGGATTTTTAGTGTGCTCAGATGAAATAAAAAAGCTTTTTTTAATCTTATAGTTCAAGGTTCAGATGAAGTGAGTTAAGTGACTGTAGCTCGTCGGGTTTTACAGCGTACAATCAGCTTTATTTGGAAGTGCATGAGTAAATGTCTCTTCTGTTTCTTTCTCTCAGCGTCGCAGGACATCTCAGAAACTTCTCTGTGCATTAAGAGCCATGTGGCCTGCAGATACAAGTGCTTTCAGTGCTTTACTTTAGGCTGTAAATCCACTTCCTGACAGACAAAAGATGCAGTGATGTAAAGGCCAGTCTTTGTGTTTGTCTGCTGGAGGCTTCGCTCAGGACCTGCTCGGATCGTTATTCACGCTCTCTGAAACACAAAACCTGCCTGACGCATCCAGACACATGCAGGACTCTTCTTTTCTGAATCTCTATTGAGTGTTTCCATCATTTTTGTTTGGGAAAAAAGGCTACAGTTTATTTATAGCAGCTCATATTGTCACAATGTGGGGGTCAGTTGTAACAGTTATTATTTAATAGTTTATTTAATGGCTTTTAATGTAACAGTAAACAATGATGAGCAGGGTTATTATTATAGTTAACTAATACTGAAACTTAAATTAAAACCATGAAAAACAGAATTGTTCTTTGAAATAAAATAAATGTGTGTGTGTGTGTATATATATATATATATATATATACAAAAACTAGTGTGTAAAAACGCATAAAAAAAATGAAGAAAAAAAATATAAACAAAAACTAGTGTGTAAAAACGCATAAAAAAAATGAAGAAAAAAACCCTCAAAGATAATACCCAGGAATATCAAAGCATTTTTTTAGCCAACTGTAGTTAAAGAATTGATGCGTGTAAAACAATAGAGTTGTGACAACTTGCCTCATCATATTGGGGAAGTCGTGGCCTAATGGTTAGAGAGTCGGACTCGTAACCCAAAGGTTGCAGGTTCGAGTCTCGTACCGGCAGGGATTGTAGGTGGGGGGAGTGAATGTACAGTGCTCTCTCCCACCTTCAATACCACGACTGAGGTGC
>NW_015555718.1:220601-221231 GCF_001515605.1 Sinocyclocheilus anshuiensis
GTGTGTATGTGTGTGTGTATGTGTGTGTGTGTGTGTCCTGATCTCAGTGACGCAGGATTCATTCAGAGAATTAAACCTCAGTTTTTGACTCCACCATCTGCTGCCAAGGATAAGGATCCTGAAAAACATATTTTATTCTTATAGTTTATGTCAGTATTTTATTATTTTATTTTAATTTACTTTTGTTTTATATTAATTTACACTTATTTTATTTAGCCTAATTTTATTATTTTATTTCAATTGACTTTTTAATTTTTTTTTAATTTTTTATGTGTGTAAAAAATTAATTTTTAATGTACTTTTTCAGTTAATTTACTTTTTGTGATGTTATTATTTTACTTCATTTTATTTTTTACTTTTTACTTTAGTTTCCTTGCATATTTGTCTCTGTTCATACATTATACATGCGTCTGCGGCAGTGAATCTGTTTGTGATCGTCTGAGAGCGCATCACGGATTCTGTTCAGATTTTCATGCTAACAGCCTGTGATGATGTGGATTTGTGTGTCTGGGATTGTAGGACGCGGCGTATAAATCCTGTGTGTGTCTCATGTGGGATAATACCAGTGTGTGTGTGTGTGTGTGTGAGTGTGTGTATGTGTGTGTGTGTGTGTGTGTGTGTGTGTGAATG
>NW_015555718.1:222641-228425 GCF_001515605.1 Sinocyclocheilus anshuiensis
TGTGTGTGTATGTGTGTGTGTATGTGTGTGTGTGTGTGTCCTGATCTCAGTGACGCAGGATTCATTCAGAGAATTAAACCTCAGTTTTTGACTCCACCATCTGCTGCCAAGGATAAGGATCCTGAAAAACATATTTTATTCTTATAGTTTATGTCAGTATTTTATTATTTTATTTTAATTTACTTTTGTTTTATATTAATTTACACTTATTTTATTTAGCCTAATTTTATTATTTTATTTCAATTGACTTTTTAATTATTTTTTAATTTTTTATGTGTGTAAAAAATTAATTTTTAATGTACTTTTTCAGTTAATTTACTTTTTGTGATGTTATTATTTTACTTCATTTTATTTTTTACTTTTTACTTTAGTTTCCTTGCATATTTGTCTCTGTTCATACATTATACATGCGTCTGCGGCAGTGAAAATTGTTTTTTTTTTGTGATGTAGGACTCTTTTTGGCCTCTCATATGGTCAGTTTTTCCATTCACAGCTTCTCATGCGTCCTGAATATGTTTGTTCTCTTCACGTTTTCTTGTGATTTCTCCCATCATGCTCTCTGGCAGCCGCGAGTTCTTAAATATTCACGAGAAGCTTTTAAACAAGCAGCTTTAGCAGCTCTCAATAATGCAGGAGAAGAGAGCAGACGATAATGGAGCGAAACAAGAACAACGTGTGATGCTGTGGCTGAGAGACAGACTGTCTGTCTCTCTCTCTCGTGGTGTTTGAGTGTGTTTTTGTTCAGCTAATGTTCGTTAGATACTCGCTTTAACACGCTGATGTCAAACAGGTCAATGAGGAACATCTGAGGATCTACAGCTGGAGTTCTGAGATGCTTGAGTGTGGAGGAATGTGTGTGAAAGCATGTCTGTCTGCTGTTAACAGACAGTTATGTTAACAAACTTTCAAGGCTATCAAGTTTATAAATGACCAACTTCTAAAAACACATTTATAGCTGTCTTTGTAAAGAGATCTGTAGCTTTGGAGCCGCTGCAGTAACGCTGTACAAACGCTTCCGGAGTGAATACTCTCTGCAGTGACGATGTAGTTACTATAGATATATATCGGTATTCGGTACGCTGCATCCGAAATCACATATTAATCGCATACGCACAAACACTCACCATCAAATTGAACTGAACTTGAGCAGTTCTGCAAAGAGGAGTGGGCAAATATTGCTAAAATTGACAGAATTTGAAAGCTGAGGCTTAAGTAATAAAGTACAACGGTCATTGTGATTATTAGTTCAGATAAAGTTTGTTGAATTTTTGAAGATTTGAAAGCGGAGACTTTGTTTCTGTCTGTTAATCGATATTGTCAGCTCAGAACTAATGATGATGATGAAGATGTGAAGCAGTGACTCAGATCTTCTTTTCTCTGTCAGAGACTGAAGCAGCAGCAGAAAGTGGGTCAGAGAGACAGACAGATGTTGACATCTCTGGAAATGGCTTTGTGTGGAATGAGCTCTGGGTGGAGAGACGGGTTCCTCCTGTGTGTGTGTGTGTGTGTGTGTGTGTGTGTGTGTGTGTATGACTTTTTTTGTTGTTGTTGAACAACCAGTTTGTTGGGGAAAAACACATGCTGTAGTGTTATGTTTCTAAGGTAGGATGCTGGTAGTTAAATCACATCTTTAATCTAAAACATTTTTCATCACATCACTCTCTCGCGCACGCGCACGCACGCGCACACACACACACACACACACACACTCGCACGCACACACGCACGCACACACACACACACACACACACACACACACACACACACCTCTCTCATGTAAAACTCTATAACAGTGATGTTACGCTGGAACAGTGATGTGAGCATGGTGTAGTTCTGAATCTTACGGTGATATTTGCATGTCAGAGTTGAGTATGAGAGACTCGTCCATCTGAAACAGATCACTGATTCACTCTCTGTGCAATGAGAAACTTGAAAACGAGTGATTGTGTGTCTGTCTGCAGGCTGTGCAGTCTGACCTTGAAGAGGCTGATCGTGTTGAAGGAGCTGGATAAGGATTTGAACTCGTTGCTCATCGCTGTGAAGATTCAGGTGAGACTCCTGAGATCATCACATCTTCACCGCTGGAGCTTCAGAAACAGCTCAATATAAACCATTCAAAGGACTCAAATGAAAACCGTTTAAATGTTTATCCAAGACAAACCTTCTGCCTTTGGAGATATGAACCTCTGATACTTCTGTTATTATAAAAATCAATAAAATCATTCATGTTGTGTCAGTTTAATGTTGTGTATCTCTATGTTACTGTTATCTTTTAGACCTTTAATGAACATTATGTTATTTGTTAATATAACTAAATTCAATAAATTTTAAACAACCATAGTGGAATATGTTTAGTGCGGTGACATGTATATACATTTATACACTGCTGTTCAAAAGTTTGGGATCAGTAAGATTTTTAATGTGTTTTAAAAAAGGCTCTTCTGCTCATCAAGCCTGCATTTATTCGATCCAAAAATACAGAAAAAAACTGTAATATTGGAGGTGGTTACTCGCGCTGTGGCTAAGTTGAACATTGATTGGCCCGCCGAGAAACAGGCTATCCCCGCTTCTGGTTATTACACCAACGTGATGGGGTTGAGTGAGCGTGGCTACAGGGCAATGCCCCGGGTTGAGCAGACGCTTGCGAGCTATCTGTCTCCTGGCGCGGAATCGTCCTTGAAGGCTCCGGCATTGCCCTCCAAGCCGCTGTGTTCCACGTCAGTACTGGTGGGCAAGGGGTCAGGTTGGTGCGTGTTTGCACATGATGACTGTGTTACAGGCGTACCAAGCCAATCTGCTGAAAGAGCTGGATGAGGGCGAGGAGGTTAAGTCTGAGGATATCACCGAGCTCAGACGAACCGCTGATCTGTCTCTCTGTGCCACCAAAGAGACCGCCCGCACCATTGGCCGGTCTATGTCAGCATTGGTGGCGGTAGAGAGGCATTTGTGGTTGACCCTGTCTGATATGAAGGAGAAGGACAGGGTCTTCCTCTTGGATGCCCCGCTTGTGCCTTCTGGCCTGTTCGGTGACGCCGTCAATTCCGTCGTCGACAGGTACCAGGAGGCTCGTAATCACGCAGCAGCATTTCAGCGGTTCCTCCCCCGCCGCTCTCTAGCTCTAGGGGCTGCTAGGCGGGAGCAACCCCCTCCGTGTACCAGCTCCTCATACCGGGAGGCTCAAAAACAGAGCGTCGCCTCCCGTACTCTGGATCGGGGACTTCCAAGCCTAAGCCGGATCTGCGGACCATCCTTCAGGCTAAGAAGTCCACGACCAAGAGGGCAGGCCCCTCTGGGGATGAGCGGTGTACACCTCATCATACGGTGCCCGTCTCTCCCCAGTGTCCTCAGGAGATCGGTCTGCCAACCCTGCCACCCACGGTGCTTCAGGGCGCAGCGGTCTCCGGCGAGTGCTTCTCTCAGTCACCGACCGGAAACATAGCGGTACTAAGAGGCTCGTTACCTCTATGGAGGTCTCTAGAGCAGCTAGTTCGGCCGTCCCCTGCCGGTTCGCCGCTTCAGGGCACCGAGCTGGCCACTCTGATTACACCAGAGGTGGTCCCTCTTCACGAAAGAGAGACCGGGTTCTACAGCCGGTACTTCATTGTTCAGAAGAAGGATGGAGGGTTGCGTCCCATTTTAGATCTGTGTCAGTTGAACCACTCAGTCATGCGACTGAAGTTCAGGATGCTTACACTCAAACAAGTCATGTCTCAGATCAGGCCCGAGGCCACATGAAGTGTGTGGATTCTGCTCTGGCTCCCCTGTGACTCCAGGAGTCCCTTTCCTCTTCCTCACTCACTAGATCCAGCGCCCACTCTCTGGGATTGGAAGCCCGCTCTACGGTTTCTTCCCCCCGGGGAGAGGGCTCGATGCTCCACCTGTCTTCCTCAGAGTAGGCTGACGTGGAGGGCGTCGATGAGGACTCGCCCCCTCAATCACCCCAGTATGAGGAGCTATTGGAGCTGGTTACTCATGCTGTGGCCAAGCTAAACATCGAGTGGCCCGCCAAGAAACAGGCTGAACCACAGAAAAGCAAGCTAGTTGAACGCTTTCTGCAGAGCAAGCCGCCACCTGCACACTGGGGCCTGTCTTTCTTCCCCGTATGGTTCCTCATACAGGGAGGCACAAAAACAGAGCGTCGCCTCCTCAGTGCCCTCAGGAGATTGGTCTGCCAACCCTGCCACCCATGGTGCTTCAGGGTGCAGCCCTCTTTGGAGGTCTCTAGAGCAGCTAGTTCGGCCGTCCCCTGCCGGTTCGCCGCTTCAGGGCACCGAGCTAGCCGCTCTGATTACTCCAGAGGTCTCGAGAGACTGATTCCCTTAGTAGACTATTTGGCAGCGTGGAAACTACTGCCAAATGTGTCTCGGTGGGTCCTGCACACTTTAGAGAGAGGCTACAGAATCCAGTTTGGTTCTCCTCTGCCTCAGTTCAACGGGGTGATTCCCACTCTGGTGGGCCCCGAGCAGGCTCTGGTAATGGAACAAAAAGTGAACACTCTCTTGAGGAAAGAGGCCATCGAGGTGGTCCCTCCTCACGAAAGAGAATCCGGGTTCTACAGCTGGTACTTCATCGTTCCGAAGAAGGATGGAGGGTTCTGCATCAGTTGAACCGCTCAGTCATGCGACTGAAGTTCAGGATGCTCACTATCAAGCAAGTCGTGTCTCAGATCAGGTCCGAGGACTGGTTTGTCACCATCGATCTAAAAGACGCATACTTCCACATCTCCATCCTTCCCCATCACAGGAAGTTCCTGAGGTTTGCTTTTGGGGGCAAAGCGTACCAATACTGGGTTCTTCCTTTTGGCCTTGCACTCTCACCCCCCACTTTTACGAAGTGTGTGGATGCTGCTCTGGCTCCTCTGTGACTCCTATGAATGAAAACATTCAAAGTTTTAGTCGACGAAAAGTCATTGCATTTTTGTCAACTTTAGTCATTACTTTTAGTCATCACTTTTAGTCAAACTGCAGTTACCAACATTTATTTTGGTAGATATTTCATATGTAGTCTTCAAACAAAAACAGTCATTAATTCTTCACTCTTTAGACCAAATCAATTAAGCTTGTGAGAAATTTGAATCAAGGATTGAATTTGGAAAAACTGGAATAAATGATGACAATTTTCATTTTTTGGTAGAGATGCAAATTAAACTCATTTACAGTGAGTTTACTTAAGAAGTATACATTTATTTAACATCTTTTGTTGGTTAACATTAATGACAGATAGGTATTTAATTAGGAATGCTGTCCTTTTAAGACGGAAGGCATGCATGTAATACTGACACACGTTCAGTTTTCACCCACCTGTTTACATTCACTTAAGCCATAACCGACTATATTTACATGAGATACTCTACACGATAGACATTTGGACTGCTGTGTGTGTGTATTTGAGCACTGAGAACTGATCGCGCGCTATATATGAGAACTGAAGAAGTGGAGCGTGCGCGAGAGAGAGTACTTCTATCAGCGCAATTCCGCCTATCCCGCCTTCACTAACTTTAAGTTAATCGACAACGAATTGTGACTTCCGGGAAAAACGGGACGTCTGGTCACCTTATCCCTACCCCTTCGGGTGCTGAGGCCATTGTTTCAGATCGCTAGTGCGCATTTTGGTAGCCTATCTATCTACTGCGGCTGCCATACTGAGACTAGATATGCAAACGCCCCTTATCCGACTGCAATTCAATGACAGGGATGCACATTTTGAAGGACAAGACAGTAGCCTATAGGATGTATTTTGAATGTCCGGTAGTCCTCAAATAACATTATAGTCCCGTCTCGTCTT
>NW_015555718.1:228826-229160 GCF_001515605.1 Sinocyclocheilus anshuiensis
GTGTACACACACTGCCAACACACATTTCAGTTCAAACAACTTGTAAAAGTGCATGTAGCATCCTATGACCCCTTTAACGAAGACACGGCATACATTTTGTCATATTTTTTATCATCAGATATTCGTTTTAGCTCGTCAACGTCTCGTCTTAGTCACAGAAAAAAGGTTTGTTAATGAATATTTTTCGTCGTCATCATCGTTGACGAAATTAACACTGCTGGGGTTAAGACTAAACGCCAAGAAAAGTGTGCTTTCTCCAGTACGGAGGACCACTTATCTGGGCGTGGTGTGGGATTCGACCACGATGCAGGCATGTTTTTCTACTGCTCAGATC
>NW_015555718.1:229170-232220 GCF_001515605.1 Sinocyclocheilus anshuiensis
GGCCGCTGCTCTGGCTCCTCTGCGACTCCAGGGCATCCGCATATCGAATTATATCGACGATTGGTTGATATTAGCTAATTCGGAGACTTGGTGGCGCAGCATCGAGATGTCGTTCTCGCCCACATGAAAGAACTGGGGTTAAGACTAAATGCCAAGAAAAGTGTGCTTAGAATCACTTATCTGGGTGTGGTGTGGGATTCGACTACAATGCAGGCACGTTTGTCTCCTGCTCAGATCGAGTCGATACTCACGGCAGTCGTGAGAGTGAGAGAAGGCCGGTCACTCACTGTCAAGCAGTTTCAGAGACTGCTGGGTCTGATGGCAGCTGCGTCCAACGTGATACCCTTTGGCCTGCTGTACATGAGACCCCTACAGTGGTGGCTCAAGACCAACGCGGCTATGCCTACATGCCTTAGACATGTGAAGGAAACCTTGGTTCTTGTCTCAGGGCCTGGTGCTGGGAGCTTCTTGTCGCTGTGTAATGCTAGCGACGGATGCATCCCTCATCGGTTTGGGCGGTCTGTGGAGCATCAGCCCGTGGTCTGTGGAGCGGTCGCCATCTGACGTGGCACATCAACTGCCTGGAGATGCTGGCCATGTTTCTAGCATTGAAACACTTCCTCCCGGACCTAAGAGATCGCCATGTGTTGGTGTGTAGTTGGTACAGTGCTGGACTTCCTGCAGGCCTGATTGTCCGCAGGGTTGACCCACTCCACCTTGAAGGTCTACGTGGCGGCCATTGTGGCCTACCACGCCCCTCTCGGTGGCCAGTCAGTGGGCAGACAGCCCCTGGTTACATGTTTCCTCCTTGGTGCGCTGAGGCTGAGGCCTCCGGCCAGAGAAGCTTATGCTAAGCGGTGGATCAGGATGCTATTCCAAAGCCTTGTTGGCCAGGCTCAGGTGGACCTGTTTGCGACTCTCTGGTTCTCTCTGACTCATCCTGCTCCTCTCGGACTGGATGCCATGGTACAGACGTGGCCGAGGCTTCGTCTGTACGCCTTTCCTATTTATTTTCTATTTCTATATTTTCTAACAATATAAGTCTTTATTATCACTTTTTATCAATTTAACACATCCTTGCTGAATAAAAGCAAGAACGAAAAAAAAATCTGCTGACCCCAAACTTTTGAACGGTAGTGTATAATGTTACAAAAGATTTCTATTTGAAATAAATGTCGATAATAAATCAGCATATTAGAATGATTTCTGAAGATCATGTGACACTGAAGACTGGAGTAATGATGCTGAAAATACAGCTTTGATCACAGAAATACATTATATTTTAAAGTATATTGAAATAAGAAAGCATTATTTTAAATTGCAATAATATTTCACAATTTTACAGTTTTTTCTGTATTTCTGATCAAATAAATGCAGCCTTGATGAGCAGAAGAGGCTTCATTAAAAAACATTACAAATCCTACAGACCCCAAACTTTTGAATTGCAGTGTATATTTACATGAGTGTGTGTGTGTGTGTGTGTGTGTGAGCAGGGCTCCAAACGAGTGCTGCGCTCTAACGAGTACATCCTTCCTCCCAGCGGCCTGATGGAGACGGAGCTGGAGCTCACCTTCTCTCTGCAGGTACGGCGTGACGGACCAACTCCAGTCAAAATGACTCCCTGACGCTCTTGATTCAGTGAATGATTCATCAGTGACGTTATTCTGCAGCAAAACCCACAGATTCACCCATTAATGATCAGCCGGTCATCATTTACTTTCCCACGTCATTCACACTCAAAACAAAGGAAGATGTGGTTTTGGACCATTTAATGAAAGTCAGTGGGGTCCAATGTTTTTTGCTTCTAAACGTTCTTCAAAATATCTTCTTTTCCAGAAGAAAGAAAGTGTTTGTGCGAGTAGCAGAGATGCAGCCGTAATGTCTGATGTTCCTCTGACGTGTTTCTGTCCTGTCGTGTCATGACAGTATCCTCACTTCCTGAAGAGAGACGCCAACCGCTTGCAGATAATGCTGCAGAGAAGAAAACGCTACAAAAACAGAACCATTCTGGGATACAAGACACTCGCGCTCGGAGTCATTAACATGGCCGAGGTAAAAGCTGTTAAACCCCGTTCACACCAAAAACAATAATCATAACAACAACTATATTAGCGATCACAGCAGAGGACGATAATATTCTGTTGATTAAAAGCGTGCTGCAGTTTGTGGTCTGCCGCTTTAAATACTTGAGCTCAGAGGTCAGATGGGTTGTGATTGTCTGTCAGTGTTTTTATCGTATGAAATGGAGAGCTTCAGTCTGTCTGCACTGCTGTCTGGAGGCTCACACTTTCACTGCAATGGGGACCAACGGCTAGAAAAGAGCCTTATTCCTCGGCTGGGATCCTGTAGAGCTCTTTGAAGCTGCACTGAAACTGTGATTTGATCTTCAGCCCGTTGGTCCCCATTGAAGTCCATTATATGGAGAAAAACCCTGGAATGTTTTCCTCAAAACCCTTCATTTCTTTGCGACTGAAGACAGAAAGACATGAGCATCTCGGATGACATGAGGGAGAATAAATGATCAGGAAATTTTTATTCTGGAAGTGAACTAATCCTTTAATTTGATGTAGTTATATTATTTTCTGTAATATGGTAATGCAGTTTTCTCTATATTTTTATGAAAATATAATATTGTTCAGTTTTTAGATAAAAAGGTTTTCTGGCTCTTCCAGCATTGGATATGAATTGTATTTTCTATATATTTTCAAATGGTGCAATAAACCAAATCAGATCGAATGAATGGAGCTGACATTAGTTTGGGATGTTGGTTGTTCAGTGACTGACAGCAGGTGTTTGATCAGGTGTTGCAGCATCCTACAGATGGAGGCCAGATTCTGGGTCTCCATAGCAACATGAAGGACGCGCCGACACGCGTGGCTGAGATTAGCGTGTTCTCACTGTCCAGTCAACCCATCGACCACGAGTACGGCAACGGCCAGACGGGAGCCAAGACCAAAACCTCGGGTACAGACACACACACTCACTCACACGCACGCACACACACACACACACACACACACACACACACACACACACACACACACACACAC
>NW_015555718.1:232326-232465 GCF_001515605.1 Sinocyclocheilus anshuiensis
ACACACACACCACACACACACACACACACACACACACACACACTCACACACACACACACACACACACACAACACACACACACACACACACACACACACACACACACACACACACACACACACACACACACCACACACAC
>NW_015555718.1:237355-241599 GCF_001515605.1 Sinocyclocheilus anshuiensis
ACACACACATGCGCACTAACACACACACTCACACACACACACACAGACAGACTGACTGCGATGTGCTGATCTGACACTCTATTAATATCACACGACATCAGACGTCCGGATCAGAACACCGTGTTCATCGTTCATGTCTGGTGCGTTACATAGCTGAGGGTCGAGTTACAGGTGTGTGACCCTTTGACCTGTGTGTGTTTCTCAGATCGTTCTCCTGAAATGGATAATTACTCAGAGGATGATGATGACAGTTATTCATCAGGGCAGGAGGGCAGTGATGATGCTGGACACGCACAGGTGAGACGGACTGAAGACTGATTTACGTTGATTCATAAAATAAAACAAACATATGTAACACACAATATATGCTTACATGCCTTTAACACATCCTACACTTTCTTATTTACATTCCCTTGCATAATTGTATCTGATGGATTATTTTGTACATAAAAAAAAAACAAGTTGAATTTGTAGTGTGTGTGTGTAATCATGCTTCTCAATAAATCTCATTCTGATTCTGATTTCCACTTCCTGTGTTGTAGGATTTGTATGATGAAGATGACGACATACGAAAGCCAAAAAAACCCAGACGGAAAATGATTAGATCTGTCTCATTGACACGAGTGAGGAGCACTGTCTGTCTGCCTGTCCGTCTGTCCGACTTTTCTGTCTGTCTGTCTGTCTGTGTCTGTCTCTAATAGTACAGAAGAGGAAGTTAATTCATTCATTCAGTCATTTTTATTTGTATAGCGCTTCTCACAATACAGGTAGTTTCACAGCATCTTTATAAGTAATATAAAGTTTCAATAATGCAATGTGATTGAGCCCTCCGTGAACACGAACTAGCATTAAAGGAACACTCCACTATTTTTGAAAATAGGCTCATTTTCCAGCTCCCCTAGAGTTAAACAGTTGAGTTCTACCGTTTTCGAATCCATTCGGCCGATCTCCGGGTCTGGCGGTAGCACTTTTAGCTGTAGCTTAGCATAGATCATTGAATCTGATTAGACCGTTAGCATCTCACTCAAAAATGACCAAAGAGTTTCTATATTTTTCCTATTTAAAACTTGACTCTTCTGTAGTTACATCGTGTACTAAGACCGACGGAAAATGAAAAGTTGTGATTTTCTAGGCCGATATGGCTAGGAACTATACTCTCATTCCGGCGTAGTAATCAAGGAGCTTTGCTGCCGTAACATGGGTGCAGCAGGCGCAATGATATTACGCAGCGCCTGAAAATAGTCCCCAGCACGCTCCCTGTGCAAGCAGGTGGTCACGTTGGTTATGTTGACGGAAGTTAGCCTGTTTTCAGGCGCTGCGTAATATCATTGCACCTGCTGCACCCATGGTACGGCAAATTTTCCAAAAGTTTCCGAAAGTTACCAAAACCTTGTTTAAATTTAAAAAAGAAATATGGAAAGTTTCTGTAATTTACTGGAAATTTTCCACCCATTTGCAACCCTAGGCAGCAATAAAAACGTGACGACACCAAGAAAAGGATGAGCGTAGCTGTCTGGTGTTATTTCAGTAATTTTAAGCATCTGTCCAGTGTCTCAGGCTCAACATCACCGTATTTATGGGATCAGAAGAGATTCTCAGTGGGTTTATGGGAACTGAAGCCTGTGTGTGCAGTGATGCAGTGAGACTAACACTGATTCTGACTGACCGTCTCTTCTGATGTTCACAGCAACCCAACTTCAAGCAGAAGTTTGTGGCCTTACTGAAGAGATTCAAAGTCACAGATGAGGTGAGTCCAGGTTTCACACCGGACATGTTTGCTGTGGTCTGGTTTCTGCTGGATTCTGTTGAATGCATCTTGCATCATCACAAACGTGCGCAGTGTGCATGACAGAGGAGACGGATGATTGCGAGGAATTCAAGCCTTTTATTTGCTGCTCTGAGTCTAGATTCTGTAACTTCTGTTCATTTGAACCCCGTACGGTTCACATATTGATTTACACGTGCATTACATGTATTCAAAGAAAACTTCAGCACATGGAGAAACTGGAGAAAGCCTATATAGCAAGCAGAATTGACGTCTTGATGACATCTAAAAAGAAAGCTGACAAAGAGGAGCGTTTTTAGAAGATATTCAGTAAATATCCTCCACTGACCAGTTTGTGAGATGTAAATAAACACATTTGTAAGATATAAAATGCATGTAAAATACACATCTCAGCACTGCACATGTGCACAAGGAATATCTGAATTTGACTGAGAAAATTAGCTTTTCCTTAATCGTTTATATGAAGGCTTTTCAGTCTGATTACCAGCAGGTGATTTGGGTGCATGTTTTCCTTCTGTCTGATGTGTTCAGGTTCTGGACTCAGACCCGGTGGATCAGACGCAGGAGGTGGAGGAGGATCTGGATCTGCTTTATGACAGTCTGGAGGTTTTTAATCAGAGCGACAGCGGCCCGGAGCTGGAGGACAACGAGAGCGTCCTGAGCACCCCGAAACCCAAACTCAAGTATGAGCCTCGGCTGTCTGATCTGCTTCCTTTGTGTTGTTATCTGTTGAAATAAGCAGCCGTATGGTGAAATGCCAGCAGTTGGACCTGAGCTCTACACTGTAGCTGAATGAGCTTGTGTGTGTGTGTTTCAGGCCGTTTTTTGAGGGCATGTCTCACTCCAGTTCTCAAACAGAGATCGGCAGCATTCACAATCACAATCAACACCGAGACGCAGCGTCCAACATGGTGAGATTCACACACACACACATGTTCAGATGATTATAGTCACACAAACCTTCAGTTAAAGACTGTTAAAAGCCTGTACATCCCAGAGAACAATTACAGCAGCAAATATTAGGCATAGAATGAAACAACAAAACAAAATAAAACCATAGTTAGAAGCCCGGGTGCAGGAATGAGTCTTAAGGGCTCGGATCAGAGGAATCTGAGCGGTAGGTTATTCCACACTCTTAATTTAGCAGACGCCTCGCTCCAGTAAATGAACCCAGGCTGATGTCATCACACGGTCATCGAATGTTAATCTGAGGGTGTGCTGGTGGGCATTCGGGATGTTTGGGGGTTTATGGGTATTTTTAGGGCCTGACATCAGATCTGTGTGAGTACCTGATCCGTCTCTGGAATCACAAGCATCCGAGAGGGAGACGCGGCACATACGAAGCGACGTTTCCACTGGAGAAAACAAGGAGAGTGCAGCAGCGTGGCGTTTACACACACATCCCACACAGGACTGATTTCTTTAGTTTGAAATAATAATAGACCACTATATCACTCATGCTCTAGAGAGAATCCACATTAGACTGATTACTAGTACTAGTTAACTCTTGTGTTCCAAAATCTAAAATCAACAAATGGTCTCCTAATATTGTATCCCCATCAGCCACTGAAGTCAGCATGAAATCAAAATGCAACATACATATTATTGATCGTGTTGTGCACAATTCATCCATGCAAATATTTCATTTTAAAACTCCTCCCCTGCCACGCCCACATCTCAACATCCAATCAACAACTGATGCACAGAACCAAATCCCACCCTACATTTAAAGTGCCCTATTATAATCAGTACCCAGTTTATTTGGACCAGCTGCTCCACTGAATCACAACCTGTAGGTATGATAAATAACAGATGTTTATATTTTATATCGAGCGTTCAGAATACAGAACTATGGCAGTGAGCGAATCGTTTCCGACACGTGCTGTACGCGGTAGACCAATCACAACAGACCGGGCTATCTGACCAATCAGAGCAGAGTAGGCTCACGGAGAGGCGGGATTTAGAGAGACTGAATCTTTGAAGTGCTTCGAACAAATCGTTTGAGAATCGCTAGAAAATGAGATGATATTAAATGCATATTTTGAGAAAACGAAAGCGTTTTTTAACCTTGCATGCATGTAAACCTGTTGTAGGAGACTCCAAAACAATATTAGGAACCTTAAAAATGGCATAATAGGGGCACTTTCAATAATCTGGTACACTTCGATGTACGTCACAAAACAGAAGAATGAAACACTTCTGTTTTATTGCAACTATAAAAACTACATTGAATTTCTAGTAAACAGAGTGTAGATGTTCAGCAGTGTTGCAGACAGTATTTTTGTATGTTTTGGTGTGTGTGGTGTGACATCACACACATGTGACATCACACACACACACACACACACTCACGCACACACACTCACGCACACTCACACACACACACACACGCACTCACGCACGCATACACTCACGCACACACACACACACGCACTCACGCACACTCACACACACACAC
>NW_015555718.1:242816-244092 GCF_001515605.1 Sinocyclocheilus anshuiensis
CACACACACACTCACACACACACACACACACATGTAAATCAGTGCTGATGACTTCCTGTGCAGGCTGCTGACTTCCTGTCGGTGGAGGGGTGTGAGACGGCTGGCTCGTGGCAGCAGGAGGACACCAGTGGCGGGGTGAGAGCTCAGCCTCACACACACCTGACGCAGCACAGCTTCAGCTCCTCATTCTGATTGGCTCACAGCACATTCTGTGTTCCTTTATTTTTAGCATTCAAGGCATTCACTTTGCTCTTTTTCCTGCCCATTAATTCCCATCCAATCCCAACTTAACAGTACCTGTGCTGAGAAAATAATAATACTAATAAATATTAAATTTACCAATGACATTGAACTGTAAGAGTTAAAAACTAAGTCACTTCAAAGATGGAATAATGCATTCTTGTCTTAAAATAGATAAAGGTTCCCACATATTCCCAAATAGAATATTTAATTTTAAATTGTTTTTAGAGGCGTCATTGCTCTATGGTTTGGATGACTTACGCACTCGTAGTACTCTCCTTCTGAAAGCAAACGCTTGTTTTCTGTCTTTAGTTATTTAAGCATTGCCTCCTCTTATTGGGTCAGGATGGATTCTAAAACTAAATGTTGAATTCAGAATATTCAGAATCCTCTCAGCTGAACGTGTGCTAGATCTGCAGGGATCACGTGTTTCTCATCTCTGGGCTCAGTTTGTTCAGCTGATCTCGGTTGACTGTAATGAATATGATGGGGAATTCTCAGCTGGATCAGATCAGTTCCTTTCACTCTGTTCCATATTTAAGTTGTATGTTTTTTTAACAAATGAAGCCTGCTGACACCGGTTCGGGTGGAGATGATCTGATCTGAGATCTGTGCTGAAGTGTTCGCCAGTCTTTCTGTCTCTAATTGAGCTCCGCCCTGCATGTCGTCTCTCTTGCCCTTTCCCTCGCTGTGAGTTTCCTACATTATTCAGGCCGAGAGGAAGTGAGCCGCCTGCCTGCTGTGACCTCTGACCTTTACTTCTGACACAGACGCAAATACGCATAAAACGAGTGTGCCATGAAATACGTAATGTAATGCGTGTTGTAAAGATCGCGAGAAAAAACAAAAGAAAAAGAAAACCACACGTTTTCACGTCACGTTAGCCTGATGGGACCAAACTCCCTTTGTGATTTTAAAACGAAAGACAGTACCCAGATTTGAAGACTACAGTAAGAATGAACTTCTACTGTTAATAAGATTTTGATAGGCTACTATTAGATGGATAGCCTAAATGTCCTAATTCAGATGGGCTACC
>NW_015555718.1:244437-256438 GCF_001515605.1 Sinocyclocheilus anshuiensis
TGGTATATCAAAAAGTGTATATTTTTTAAATGTGATTGTTGGTACATTTGACCAGTTTTTACCATACTTTCAAAACATTAACATAGGAAAAATATGCAATATGAAAATAATTGAAGACAAAATGTGTTCTACTGAGAAAAAACAAGATTTGGATTTTAAAAAGCCTTTTTCCAAAAGGTAGATCTGGAAAAGGGGGGTCGTCTTATAATCAGGGTCGTCTTATATTCGGGCCAATACGGTTTATCATTTTGAAAATGCCTATTTTGAGTGGAAGCAGAAACACGCTGTGTGCCTGTCTCTTTAAATGTAAATGAGCTGCTGCTCCCGCCCCCTTTTCCAGAATAGAGCTGCGCCTTGACCTGCTAAAAAACATCTGTTTTGGTTCTGATTATCATGTTTATTGATTATAGCACTTACAACCTAGAGAAATCAGATTTTCATGTTATGTCACCTTTAATATTTTTGTGGAAACTGTTATATTTATTTTTCAGGATTCACAGATGAATAGAAAGTTCAAAAGAACAGCATTTATTTGAAACAAATCTTCTGCAGCATTATAAATGTCTTTACTGTCACTTATTTTAATGCATCACTGATGAATAGAAGACATATTTCAATGACACAGTGTCAAATGTTGTTTATGTGAACTATTCCTCAACGAAATCATATGATGAGTTCATTTATTCGTCTCTCACTGTGTCTCTGCAGGAGGTGGATGCAGAGCATCATGGGATAGTAATGGCAGATGTGTCAGAGCCCAGCAGCGATCGACTGAACAGCTCCGGTGGGAAACTCTGCAAGACTGAGTCCCAGAATCACAGCAGTCCCAGGTACACGTTCACACGCGTCTTTCACAGGCTTTGTGAAAGTGAAATGACCTGCTTGAGTGAGTCGGATCTCTGTCTTTATGACCTCCAGTAAAGCGGAGAGCAGGGTCCCGCGGCGCGCTCGCAGCACATCCATGAAGGACAGACAGAACTCCCGAGCTCAGAGCGAGCGCACCATCAGCGTGGACAGCGAGTATTCGCTCGACAGCCGCTTCAGCTCACAGGTGCGTCAGATCTCAAGAGAACACACCAGATCAACACTCCTCTGTCACTCCAACAGAATCAGTAAAAGTGACTTTATTCTGATTTCAGGTTGACAGTGACCACAGTCTCATCATGTGTCCATTACCTTTTATTGTGTGAATCATTTGTATGTGTATATCTGCAGAGAGGGAGTTTAGTTTCATGTGTGTTTGTGTTGTGCAGGTGCCCAGGAAATCAGTGTATGATCAGCTGAATCAGATCCTGATCTCAGACGAGAGACTCCCAGAGAACATCATCCTCATCAACACAGTGGACTGGCAGGGCCAGGTGTGTGTCCGTGTGTGTGTGTGTGTGTGTGTGTGTGTGAGTGTGCACTTTGGATAATAGCATCAGCCTAATGCAGAAGCGTAAATTTAGTAATTCTGCATAGGGATTAAAATATTTATTTAGTCATGCTCATTCCTGTCCATAAATCACTATACAGATCATCCATCTGTGTTTGATCATTTCACTCTCATGTTTCTTCTTTTGTTTCTCGTACTGACCACATAGTGTCTCATCATCACTGGAGTTTGGAGATAAATGATATAACACAGAATTATGATGATTACAGGCATATTTCAGATGTCTTTGTGCTGAATTGTGTTTAATAACATTGTTGTTGTTGTTGTTCAGTATGTGGCGGAGGTCCTGCAGAAACACGCTCAGCCCATTGTGTCGACCTGCTCCGCCGCTGACGTCCAGGCCGCATTTAACACCATCGTCACACGCATTCAGAGATTGTGAGTGACCACACACACACACACACAAACACTCACTCTCTCACACACACACTCACTCACACACACACACACACACACGCACACACACTCACACGCACTCTCACACACACA
This sequence comes from Sinocyclocheilus anshuiensis, assembly GCF_001515605.1. Taxonomy (NCBI): domain Eukaryota; kingdom Metazoa; phylum Chordata; class Actinopteri; order Cypriniformes; family Cyprinidae; genus Sinocyclocheilus; species Sinocyclocheilus anshuiensis. Next base: position 246,362 of record NW_015555718.1, read on the forward strand.
CACACTCACACACACACACACACACACGCACACACACTCACACGCACTCTCACACACACACACACTCACACACACACACACACACACACACACTTCTATAAATACTGTGCTTCTGAAAGCGTCTCTGATCGTCACAGCGGTTCATTATCATTTGTCTCTTGAGCGTCTGCAGTTGAAAGTGACGTGAAAGTGAAAGTGACGTGACATGTGGCCAAGTATGGTGACCCATACTCGGAATTAGTGCCCTGCATTTATCCCATCCAAAGTGCACACACACAGCAGTGAACACACACACACTGTGAACACACAGCAGTGGGCAGCCATTTTTTTTACTGCGGCGCCCGGGGAGCAGTTGGGGGTTCGGTGCCTTGCTCAAGGGCACCTCAGTCGTGGTATTGAAGGTGGAAGAGAGAGCTGTACATTCACTCCCCCCACCTACAATCCCTGCCGGTACGAGACTCGAACCCACAACCTTTGGGTTACGAGTCCGACTCTCTAACCATTAGGATCACACTTGTCAGTGTGATGTGATCCTCATAACGCTCACTGAACCATCAGCCAATCAGAATCCATCCTGCTTTAAAGAGCTCAAGCAGCAGATGACAAAACTTCAGCGCGTTAATAATAAACAATGTTATCGTCCATTGATCTGCATACGATTATAGTTATCATTATTGCTGAATTTATCAACATGGTTAATATTGTTACATTTTTAAAGTTATCGTCATTATAGTTGAGTGTTTGATTGTGTCCTGTGACTCCTCCCACAGCTGTAACTGTAACGCTCAGACTCCGCCCACTGTGAAGGTGGCAGTGGCGGGTGATCAGAGCTATCTCAGTACAGTGCTGCGCTTCTTTGTAGAGCAACTGGCCAATAAGACGCCTGATTGGCTGAGCTACATCCGCTTCCTCATCATCCCCATCGGTGAGTGCTGACGCTGATCGTGAGCCCATAATGCTGCTTTATTATGTGTCCGGTGAGTTTTACACGCTATCCGTGTCTGTCTTGCAGGTTCCCATCCTCTGGCCAAGTACGTGTCGACATTCGACAGTAAGTTCAACAGTATGTTCATGGACCCGTCGTGGAGGGAGCTGTTCTGCCGGTCAGAGACTCCCAGCGCAGGTACTGACTGATGTGTGTGATGTTAATGAAGCGTAAATGAGCCTCTCGGATGTGTTTGTTAGTGAGAGCTCAGTGAGGGGAAGATATTCAGGGACTGACAGATGTGTGAGTGTCTGTTTCACTTGCATCTGTCTCACATTAGACTAATTTCCCTTCAGACCTCGCTCATTCTCACATTTGCCCTTATTCTCTCACCGGCTCGTCTCGCGCTCATTTACACGAGTGTGACTCTGATGTTCATATGGAGATCAAACTGCAGCGGAGTCGTGACATTAACTACTGACTGTCCATCTGACTGTCTGTCTGTCTGTCCATCTGTCTGTCTCTCTGTCTGTCCATCTGACTGTATGTCTGTCTGTCCATCTGTTTGTCTGTCCATCTGTCTCTCTGTCTTTATCTGTCTGCTTTTCTGTCTGTGTCTCTCTGTCCGTCTGTCTGTCCATCTGTCTCTCTGTCTGTATATGTCTGCTTTTCTGTCTGTGTCTGTCTGTCCGTCTCTCTGTCTGTCTGTCCGTCTCTCTGTCTGACCATCTGTCTGTCTCTCTATCTGTCTGTCTGTCCATCTGTCTCTCTGACCGTCTGTCCGTCTCTGTCTGACCGTCTGTCAATCTGTCTCTCTGACCATCTCTTTTTCTGTCTGTCTCTCTGTCCATCTGTCTGTCTGTCTCTCTGTCTGACCGTCTGTCTGTCTTTCTATCTGTTTGTCTGTCTCTCTGTCCATCCGTCTCTCTGTCCGTCCGTCTGTCTCTCTGTCTGTCTCCCTCTCTGTCTATCTGACTGTCTGTCCGTCTCTCTGTCTGTCTGTCTGTCCGTCTCTCTTTCTGTCTCTCTGTCCATCTGTCTGTCCGTCTCTCTGTCTGTCTGTCTGACCGTCTGTCTGTCTCTCTCCACAGACACTGTTGATGTAGCTGGACGGATCATCCAGTATCTGGCTGGTGCGAATGTGTCTCATCAGTTTCCCATCTCTGAAGCCATGCTCACCTACAGACAGAAGAGGTACGTTTGTGTTTGTGTGTGTGTTCAAACGATCCTTCAGGAAGTAGCTCAGATTTAGCATTACTTGATTCTCTATGAATAATTTTGTAGAAAAATCACTGCGTCTCAAATCTGATCCTCAGGATCTTTTGAGGAGCGTTTGTTTCCAGAAGCTTTACTTTCACTGTTCCTCAGCGGAGGAATGATCTTCACAAGCCTCCAGAACATCTCACATCTTCTGAGGAGCCTTTATTTCTTCAGCTCTCAATCACTGCATTATATGTTTGGAGCATTTCAATCTCATTTTACTGAGACAGATTACTGCAGATATAGAGCCACGACTGATATTTATATCATGTTAGTATCTGCTGTACTGTTATACAGATCTCACTGATTTACATTACAAGCAGCATAATTTCATCAGATAAATACCAGCATCTGCAGCAAATTCATATTTTTGCTCAGATTAAGTCGCTGAATAAAATCGAGCTGTTTTTTCCTCCATATTCTCACTGCATCAGACTATATGAGCCATAAAAGCCTGACAGATCAAATATGATACTCAACATAAAACATGCAACCTTTTTTTGGGGGGGGGGGGGTTTAAAAAATATTTTGTGTAAATTGTCAATAAACTGTTCCATTTCAATAAAATAGATTTTTCTGACTATTATTTCATGTCAGGCTTTACAGAGGCAGGTGTGAAAATGTGATTGTTTAAAAACATGATTAAAACAAAGGTTATTAATAAATTCTACAATCTCGAACTGCTCAGGTACTAAGGTGAGGCTGGAGTTCATCCGCTAACAAGAGCCACGTTGAGCTTCACTCGCAAACTCAATCCAGCAGCGCTGACTCCCTCTAGTGACGCTGCCTGACACACACACACACACACACACACACACACACACACACACACACACGCGCCTGATTTGAGTTAACGCTTGCCTCATTCATTCTGTTCAGCAAATAAAACCATTATCAAGAATAAGAATTAATGCAATCAATTTGATGGATAAAAACCAAACATGCATTTGCATGCGTTTGATTCTGAGTGATGAGATATTGTGCTTGTTTTAATGTAATATTTCCTATTTTAATCTAGTTCATATGAGCTGATGTCTGCACATCCTCTGACTGACTCATTATTATATATTAATAACACTTCTGCACTCGTTTTCTTCTCATCTTTTGTTTGCATTCCAAGGAAGAGGAGTTTGTATTTAGATTTTTACATCAGGTATCTGACCTCTGACCTCTACCGTTCCATCTTTACATGTGATTGGCTGTCCACCTCCAGTCACATGAGCTTCCCTGTCATCGCTCAGAGCTCGTGTGTGTCATATAAGTCTCTCAGACGTCACACACGCGCATCGACGCCTGAAGATCTGCGGATCTTTGTGAATCCTGTGCGCCCTTCTGCTGCTCTCACTGTCTGATCTGACAGGATATGAACACACACACACACACACACTCATTCATAATACTCTTAATATTAACATGTCAATATTATATCAAAACATATTTCCACATTCATTTGGATGACAAAAAGTATAAAATGGCAGTCATTACTGTAAAACATTTTGATGGTAGTGATATGTACTGTATGACGTCAATGGTAGCATAGTTTCACACACACTCACTCACTCACACACACACAGACACACACACACACACTATTAAAGTCACTGCAGTGCCTGTATTTCCCATGCTGCACTGCTCATCAGTGTCAGAGACTCATTCACACGGATGATTTTGTTTCATCTCATGGTGATGTTGTGTGAAGCTCCATTCCTCCGATCAGACGTGTTTGGTCTCCAGTGTCGTTCAGTGTGCTTCATGAAGCTGTCTGTCTGCGCCGCTCTCACCTGCTCTCTCTCTCTCTCTCTCTCTCTCTCTCTCTGCAGTCCGGATGAAGATTCGTGCCAAAAATTTGTGCCATTTATCGGGGTGAGAGTCCAGATCCACTGACACTGCTGCTGATGGGAGATTTAAAGCATTAGTTCATCCAAACATCATCATTCTGTCAAAGAAAATGAATTTTGAAGAATTTTGAGAACTGAGCAACATTGGACCCCATTGACTTTTATTATATGAGCAAAAACACTGGGACAGTCCTCAAAAGATCTCCTTTTGTGACAGTTGTGCGGTAAAGTAAACGAGGACACAATGATCATGTCTGCATGAGCTATCACAGCGGGGGTCAATGTTGGTCCTGCAGAGCTTTGCTTAACCTTGACTGTGCTTTCTAGTCACCCTTAGACCTTGATTAGCTTCTTCAGGTGTGTTTGATTAGGGCTGGAGCAGAACTCTGCTGGACCGACGCTGGCCACCCCTGAAATGCATGAATGAACATTTGACACGATATTGAATTTTTAACCGCTACTGCTCATGAGTGCTGGTGGATGTGCTCTTGTGCCGTCAGGTGGTGAAGGTGGGGATCGTTGAACACAGTCTGTCCACATCAGGTGAGTTCAGATCCTCATTCGGCACAGCTGATGTCTGTGATGCAAGCGTGAGCTCCAGTGATGGGATTGGGTGTTTGACAGCGTCATCACGCAGGTTTCTGGTGCTCAGGAAATGAGGTCACGTCTGCGAGCTTCACGCTCTCTTTCAGTCGGTCACATAAATAGATTTTACAGCACGAGGCTTTTACAGTCCTGTTCATATTGCGGCCGCAGCAGTGCATCAGCTCCTCATATGTAGGTCAGCGCACTGTGTGTGTGTTCATGTGGCATCTCTCTGTTCTCAGTGGATTCTGATGATGCCATGGGCGGGAATGTGGGCGTGGTTTCCTCACCCTTGCCACAGTCGGCCACACCCTATGGGAAGGAGATGTGTGTGACTCCGCCCCCGTCGCCCTCGGTGTGTGCTGTTTTTGCTGGCATGGGGTATGACATCATCACACGAGTGTGTGTGTGTGTGTTTGAGTGAATCTGGGTCACATTACAGTAGTAAATCAACATACTGTATTTTCCAGAAAATAAATCATCATATGAAACGTGCCGAGACTTATGAAGCACACTAAAGCTGCTGAAAGCACACATTCGTATTGCTGTCGGATGAGAGAGGCACGTGAGCATACACTGTAAAAAAAAATCTGTAAAATTTACGGTAAAAAAACGGCATCTGTGGTTGCCGGAATTTTACTGTAAAAAATACAGTAGCAACATTTTAGGTTTTACGGTTTTAACTTAAATTTACAGTAAAATACCGTAATTTCATTAACTGATATAATGTTAATATACCAACCTATTGAAGTACTGAAATCTGTTTTGTACCTTTGTAATACACTGATAACCACCAAATGCAGGAGGTAATGAGAAAGTCACACGATGAACCAAAGCCCATCACAAGCAGCTTTTAAATAATAACATATAGAGAAGGTGCACAAACACTAAACACCATCATGGTAACACACATGAAACTGAAATAATGCAATAAACATTCATTTAACAACATTAGGTGTAACACACAACCCTAATATACAAAACTGATAAGAAAAAACTAAGAAGAAACAGTTAGTTCAACAAAAAAACATAAAATTTGAAATGTAACGCAGGGAATTCTGGGAATGTCAATTTACGGTTATTTACTGTAAATTATACGGTCTCTTTCACTTCCAAAAACGGTATACTACCGTAAAATTACATGCAATGTCCAATACAGTTTTTCACCGTATATAGTAGGGGAATTTACCGTTAACCATTTAGCAGGTTTTTACTGTAGCATTTTTACAGTCGTTTACCGTTAAATTCACGGTCATTTTTTACAGTGTACTTATTTCCCACACCGTTAGTTTGGGCTCTGCGTTTATAATAAATGTTGTTTATAACAAATGCCACTTTTTTATACTTATATTTGTCATTCCTCTTCTGTTGTTCACATAAATGTGAAGGATTTGTTGTAGTAGTGATGCACCGTCATTTCAGCAACCGAAAATATACTGCTGAAAATAAATGTTGTCCACAGCTAGAAAAAAATCTAGAGCGCGTTTTAATAAACATACGCACTACATTACATATTCATTACATTCTTACTTAACCTGCTGTCTTCATTATTTTATGTTTATAAATAAATCTGCTAATAATAAAACAAGCTTTTTTTTTTTACAACTGCCATTCAAATACTTATATTTCAACAAGGATTTACTTTGAATTGCCTTATATAAAGCCGAGTGGTCATTTATAACATTTATATATTATACAATTCTGACATTTTTTAATTAATTGATTATTAAGTAAACTTTTATTTTCAGTGTTGTTTTTTAGCTAATTGAAAACATTAATTTTGGTTTTGGTAAAAAAAAATAATAAATTGTTTTATAATGATTTTAAATGTGTTGTTTTATCAGTATTTCTGAACGTAATAATAAAAGCAACTTGTCCGTGATATCTTCATGTCTCAACAATGCAGTTCCGACCCGGTGCATCTTCTGATCAGGTGCGACTTATTTTCCGGAAAATACAGTAAAGATTGTTCATATTCTTCAGACTGTTTCTAGAACTGTTGCTGGTTCATTTGAGCCCTACATCTCTTACTGTAATGCAAATACTGTACATGTTTTACTGGTTTACAAATCATTGTAAAAATAATAAGAACTCAAACACATTGCAGTGATCAGAGTTTGAATGTGGTGTGTTCTTGACATGTGTGTATGTTTGCGTGTTTGTGTGTGTTTGCATGTTTGTGTGTGTGTTTGGCTGTGTGTGTGTGTGTGTGTGTGTGTGTGTGTGTGTGCGTGTGTTTGCATGCGTGTGTGTGTGTTTGCATGCGTGCGTGTGTTTGCATGCGTGTGTGTGTGTTTGCATGCGTGCGTGTGTTTGCATGCGTGTGTGTGTGTTTGCATGCGTGCGTGTGTTTGCATGCGTGTGTGTGTGTTTGCATGCGTGCGTGTGTTTGCATGCGTGTGTGTGTGTTTGCATGCGTGCGTGTGTTTGCATGCGTGTGTGTGTGTTTGCATGCGTGCGTGTGTTTGCATGCGTGTGTGTGTGTTTGCATGCGTGCGTGTGTTTGCATGCGTGTGTGTGTGTTTGCATGCGTGCGTGTGTTTGCATGCGTGTGTGTGTGTTTGGCTGTGTGTGTGTGTGTGTGTGTGTGTGTGCAGTTCTCCGTGCACAGGTGGAGAGCTGATGGGGCTGCAGGTGGACTACTGGACGTGTCAGAGCGGAGAGAAGAAGCGTGAGGGTGAGAAGCGTGACGTGGGTCTGAAGAACACGCTGAAGAGTAACTTCCGCTCGCTGCAGGTCAGCCGTCTGCCCAGCGGAGGAGACCCCAGCGCTCCTCACAGCATGGCCATGACCGTCGTCACCAAAGAGAAGAACAAGAAAGGTGCACAACACACACAGCAGCAGTGTATAAGGGCAGGGCTTCTCTCAGGTCCTGTAGCTGGCGTTCTCATGGCGTCAGTTTTAATAATAAATCTGCTCACATACAGCGACGGCGCGGCAGATGTCAGTGTTGTCTCGCGTGTCTTACAGTGATTTTTCTGAGTAAGAAGCCGAAGGAGAAGGAGGTGGACTCTAAGAGTCAGGTGATCGACGGCATCAGCCGGCTCATCTGTGCGGCCAAACACCAGCACACCATGCTCCGAGGTGACGCATTCAGCTGATCACAATAGTGCAGAATAATAATAACTACAGTATCGACATCATTAAACAACAATGGAAAAATACGATCAAATATAATAATATCATGCTTCGTTGTCATGGGTTTGACTCGGTGTGTTTGTGTTTCAGTCTCCATCGATGGCGTGGAGTGGAACGATGTGAAGTTCTTCCAGCTGGCCGCGCAGTGGCCGACTCACGTCAAGCACTTCCCCATCGGTGTGTTCGGCTACAGCAAACACGCGTGACGTCACGCCTGCACGAGGACACGTCACTGGCTGCCTCCGGTTCGTTCGTGTGGTCGCGTGTGTTTTCAGTGGCACTATATACACAGAGCAGGTCATATTTCCTCTGAAGACGGCTGCCATCGGTCATGATGACGGACGGCAAACGCCAAGCACTTTCTGTTTCTTGCTACTTTTATCATTTCTGTGAAATCCTGTGTTGAATTTTGCAGGTGCATGATGGGATTGATAGAGAACACGCGTGCGCCGACAGGCCGTGTGGAGGCGTTTTGCTGTGAATTTAAATGGATTTTTTTACCCTGATGTAAACTCTAGTATTTTGTGATAACACGTTGAATATGAAACTGTTAAACTGAACCTGCCTTTCAAAGCACATCTTGTATTATCAATTACATCAATGCTTCAAACCTCCAACAGATCATCATTACTTTTTAATTCATTTTTGACAGAATATACTTTAACTGCACCTTCTGATCACACTGCAAGAGTGCAAATGTCTAAAGATTCTTAAATCAAGATGCATTTACTGGAGACACCAGTAACTGAAGTTTGGGAGGAACATGCAGAATCCGTCGAGCTCCTTTTATCATGGGACTGATTGGATCTGAGTGTGTGTTGAGTCTCGTTGCTTCAGTGTTTTCACTCCCACTTCAGATGCCAAACACAGATTCCAGTTCACCAAAGCTGCTTCATCACACGCAGTATTTGCACTTTTACTACAGTAAAAGAGTTCTGTATGAGCAGATCAACCGGCTGCTCTAGCTCCAGCACTTTGATTTAAAGCGACAGTGCACCAAAAACCTTCATTCTGTTGTCATGTGCTCTCCCTCGCGTCATTCAAACCCATATGACTGACTGTGGGGAGATATTTAGAGAAATGTCTCGGTGTTTTTAGTCCATACAGTCCCGATGTCGTCTTTTATGTTCACGGAGGAAATGCACAGCTTTGAGTACATGATGACAGAATGCTGATTTTGGGGTGAACTGTCACTTTAAGAACCACTATGAACTCGTTCTCCGTGTATGCTCGCGCAGATGCGTTTACAGGAAGGTTCTGTGTACGTCTGCTAGACGAGAGTCACACCATCAACTCTAGTACGTGTGTGTGTGTGTGTGTGTGTGTGTGTGTGTGTGTGTGTGTGTGTTTGTATTGAACAGCATGAATAATCCACTGCGGCGCATATACGGGACGCTGACTGGAGCACCTTTGCACAGAACTTCATTTTTAAATTATGTGACAGACTTTTTAATGCATGTTTCGTGTGTAATGGCATTTTATAGCGCTGCTTCTTTCCATGCTTGCACATGCAGTTGTGTTTAATAAAGCGTTTTTATCCACTGCTGAACGAATCTCTGGTTGTGTGGTCTCTGATCGGCACACTGACAGACTCAGAAAAATAAATAAATACAATTTAAAAACGTAATCGCGACGTATTATCTCACATTTCTGACTTATTTTCCCTCGCAATTCTGAGAAAAAAAATCTGAATTTTGAGGAAAAAAATCAGAATGAGATATAAAGTCGAAATTGCCTTTTTACTGCTTTTATTCCGTGGCAGAAATAAGCTTCCATACACAACACAAGACAGTGAAATAGTCGTTTACATTTACATTTTATGATTACTATCAATTAAAAAACAACAATAGTACTAAATATATATAATATCAAATAACAAATAATAAAGACGAAACAGTGCAGCTGCTGAGGGATGTTGTTTTTGTCAGGAATGAAAGCCACGCCCATTAGAGAACTACCGCCTAGAGAGTGACGTCATTCCTACCGACGCGTCCGCGCGTGTGCGCATGCGCACTGTCACATCCACAGCGGACATCTTGGAATTAAAGGGGCGCCGAGAGAATCCTGACAAAAGCGACAATTCCAGGTGCGAGATCCGAGTTTCTAGAGCGCGCCATGTGCGTGTGTGTGTTACAGAGTGTGTGTGTGTTCAGTTCCAGAGGCGTGCTTGTTGATAAAGCGCGTTTGACGGTCTGAGAGTGATGAAGCGCTGTGTGTGTGTGAGAGAGGGAGAGTGTGTGTGTGTGAGAGAGTGTGAGACTGTGTGTGTGTGTGTGTGTGTGTGTGTGTGTGTGTGTGTGTGTGTGAGTGTGTGTGTGTGTGTGTGTGTGT
>NW_015555718.1:256538-258627 GCF_001515605.1 Sinocyclocheilus anshuiensis
GTGTGTGTGTGAGAGTGTGAGTGTGTGAGAGAGTGAGTGTGAGTGTGTGAGAGAGAGTGAGTGTGAGTGTGTGTGAGAGTGTGTGAGTGTGAGAGAGAGTGTGAGTGTGTGTGTGTGAGTGTGTGTGTGAGTGTGTGAGAGAGATTGTGAGTGTGAGTGTGTGAGAGAGAGTGTGAGTGTGTGTGTGAGAGTGTGAGTGTGTGAGAGAGAGTGAGTGTGAGTGTGTGTGAGAGTGTGTGAGTGTGAGAGAGAGTGTGAGTGTGTGTGTGAGTGTGTGAGAGAGGGTGTGAGTGTGACTGTGTGTGTGAGAGTGTGTGAGTGTGAGAGTGAGTGTGTGTGAGAGTGTGAGTGTGTGTGTGAGAGTGTGAGTGTGTGGTGAGTGTGTGTGTGAGAGTGTGAGTGTGTGAGAGAGATTGTGAGTGTGTGAGAGAGTGTGTGAGTGTGTTTGTGAGAGTGTGAGTGTGTGCAGGGTTGGGCAAAGATACATCAAAATGTATTTTAAAATAAAATACCAAATACCTTAATTTTAACTGTATCAAAATAAACTACAAAATAAAGCAGGTACACCAAGTATCAAAATAAACTACTGTATTTTTGTATTTTAAAAATACTAAAAAACTTTTACAAGGGAGCATGACATTTCTTCACAAACCTTCCATCAATTGGCTTATTTGATCTGTCTCTTCACCAATACACTGATGTTTGTGAACCATGTTTGATAGCAACAGCTTTTCTCTGCCCGAGTCATGCAATAAATCTGACATATGCAAGCAGTTAACAGATCAGATATTCACATATCCCTGTGATCTCCCAGATGAAGGTTAGTTTTAAAGTAACCAACAGTTTAATGTTTAACAGTTTGCGAATGACTCATAATTGTATCCTAATTTAGTTACATGGTGTTTGGTAACGAAGGGCCTACTTTACATCAGCAGCACTGACTCAATGACAAACAAGTCATTCATAAGAAGACAACTGATGGCACCTGTATTCATAGCAGCTAGTTTCTAACTACTTCATCATTTGATCGTTAGTCATAAATATAATAATATATTATGTGTCGGGCAGTCATTCATGCAATGGTATGTAAAATCATGATCCTATTTAAACAGCGGCACCTGAATTCATAGCAACAAGTTTCTAACTAATTAATCATTTGAATGTTAATCATAAATATTATAATATATTATGTGTCAGGTATGCAATGGTATGCAAAATCATGATCCTACTAAACAGCTACTTCAATTAGGGTACAATATTCAGCAATCAAACATTTATTTATCAATCATTGGACATCTATTTGGAAGTTGAAAACAAACATTTTAGCTTTTCAACAATTAATAAATGATCAATATGTTTTGATTTTAAATGTAGCCAGAAACGTAATCAGAAAGTAGCAACAGAAATTGTCAAGGAGTATTAACCCAACTCCAGCCACTGAATCTATAGAGAGCCATAGAAGTATAGAGGACACATACACGTATACACTTATAATAAGTGCAGCAAGCACATCACATTCTATTACTCATTCATCCAGGCTTCCTTTTGACTGAATTAATGAATAATTCCTGCCCACTAAAAGCTGCACGGATATATTTGCTATCTATGTAAACAATTTAGAAAAATGTCCGTCGATTCACACTTATATCATCGCCACGATATGTATTGTCATATCACCCAGCCCTAACCTGCAGTAATGCTTTAAACACATTTGACAAACTTATTCTTTCATGTTAACTGACGGCAAATATGAATGATGCACTATTTTAACTTTAATCAGCATGTACAATTGACCATGACATCTCACCTTATCTTATTCCAGAAAAGTCACTCACCCAAAGCTGAATGGAGCTGTACAGCTGCAGCTCACGTGATGAAGGTTGGGGTTGGGGGAGGGGGGGTGTCTGAACTAAATCAGCACCCTGATAAAGAGGTTGACTGGCACACAGTATTTTATGTATTTTGAAAATGTGTGTGTGTGTGTGTGTGTGTGTCAGTGTGAGTGTGTGTGTCAGTGTGAGTGTGAGTGTGTGTGTGTGTGTGTGTGTGTGAGTGTGTGTGTGTGTGTCTGTGTGTGTGTGTGTGTGTG
>NW_015555718.1:258723-261533 GCF_001515605.1 Sinocyclocheilus anshuiensis
TTTGTTTGTTTGTGTGTGTGTGTGTGTGTGTGTGTGTGTTTTTTGTGTGTGAGTGTGAGTGTGTGTGTTTGTTTGTGTGTGTGTGTGTTTAAATAAAGTCTGTTGTTACTGATGCAACACAGTTTATGCTGCTGTTGCAAATGAAGAGCTTCCACTTCAAATCTTTATTTGATTCTCCATCAATCATGTTTTAGAGTCTCAAATCTGATCCTCAGGATCTTTTGAGGAGCGTTTGTTTCCAGAAGCTTTACTTTCACTGTTCCTCAGCGGAGGAATGATCTTCACAAGCCTCCAGAACATCTCACATCTTCTGAGGAGCCTTTATTTCTTCAGCTCTCAATCACTGCATTATATGTTTGGAGCATTTCAATCTCATCTCACTGAGACAGATTACTGCAGATATAGAGCCACCACTGATATTCAGATCACTTTATGTCAGTATCTGCTGCACTGTTATACAGATCTCACTGAATTACATCACAAGCAGCAGAATTTCATCAGATAGCCTAAATATTAGCATCTGCAGCAAACTGCATAAAACTGAGCTGTGTTTTCCGCTGTGTGGGATGATGAAATGAATGAGTCAGTCCTTCAGTCCGGCCGCATGTGTCTCGCCCGGCTCTCCGCATCATTTCCTTTCTCTCTCAGCTCAGTAACGATGAGTGAAGTGTGTATCTGAAGCGCACGCTAGTTAATGTGGTGATGAATCTGAACCTCATCTGTCTCCGCGTGTCGCAGTAACGGCTCTATCTGCTTTCCCATGAAAATACTGGTTTATCTAGCCAGATAACTTCTGATGTGTTCGATTCGCAGCTCAGCTGATCTCCTCGAACCTTCTCCTGTTCTCAGGCCTCTGTGAGATCATGTCCATGATGCTGTCCCCTCGTGATGAGAAGCTGGAGAAGCTGTCGCAGGAGGAGATCATCTCCAACACCAAGCTGGTGATCCAGGGTCTGGAGGCGCTGAAGAACGAGCACAACTCCATCCTGCACAGCCTGCTGGAGACCATCAAGTGTCTGAAGAAGGACGAGGAGGCCAGCGTGGTGCACGAGAAGTCCAGCCTGCTCAGGAGATCTGTGGAGATGATCGAGCTGGGGCTGGGCGAGGCTCAGGTGAGACGCCGGGTCACGCTGTACTCAGAACTCATGTTCCTCAGTGCTGTTTCTCTTTATAGTCTTTCATCACAACATAACATCGCGCTCCATCAGTCCAGTTGTGGTTCTCATTAATGATCCAGTCGTTTCCTAGCAAATGCAGCAGTAGCCCCTCCCACTTTTTTCTCAGCAGAACACAACAGTCGGTTCCGGAAGTAAAAACCCTGTTCGTTTTCTTTAATGATAACTTATAAGCCGTTAAAAACAGACCTACTGTGAGACACGAGGTAGTTAATCGACGGAAAATGCTATTGTTGAAGCCATCAGTGCGCATTATTTCAACTTATTTTTAGATAATCACATTCAACAGCAGATTTTCTAGTGGAAAACTACATTACCCATGATTCTGCAGAGAAATCTCCACCAATCAGAGAATCGATACTCTTCAGCTCCGCCCACTCCCATAATGCACTGCGACTGACGTATCGCTCTCAAAATACTTAAATATTTGCATGCATAATATGTTTGTTTCTATATATATTGGTCAGTATTGTAGCACTCAAACATGTTTTCTCTCCCCAATTTTTATCACAAAGGACTTTATCACAAATACATTTAAATAATTTTTTAAAAGAATCATTTAAAGTTGTATATATGAAATTGTTTAGCCTTTTTTTTCTAAGTGGAGTTTTATAAAAGGTTTGTTTTTGTGATATTGTTTGTTGAATGTTGAATGACTCCGAAGTAGGGCTGTAAACCCGATTAATCGCGAGTAATCGCTTCCGAAATTAAAGTACGTATTTTATGTGTGTGTACTGTGTATGTTTAATATATATATTTATATATAATATAAATCATATAAATGTGATCGTTATATATACATATACACATATATTATGTAAACACATGTTTATTTAGGAAGCAATTAATCACGATTAATCAATATTACAGCTCTACTCTGAAGTAGGGGTTGACTGATATGTGTTTTTCAGGGCCGATGCCGATACGATTATTACAGATCAAGAGACCGATAACCAGTATTTTGAACCGATGCATATGTCTGGTGTAAAAATGAAAATTAAAGTCAAAATTAAGAATATAACGAGGGCTTTGACAAAAACTTTCTTTACTATTTTATCGGTTTTGAAAATAACCATAAAAAGCTTAATATCGGCACCGATAATCGGTCGAGCCCTACTCTGAAGCTGATATGACAATACGTTTAAATATAACCAACAAACATCTATATATAATCAACGTCTTTAAAACAAAAATTGTAAATTTTTTTTTAAAGATTATGTCATTTGCAAAGCCTCATGGGATTGTAGTTCTTTAAAGCCGTTATAGTCTTGTCTCTTTGTCTGATTTTCAAATACTTTTTTGGTTCAAATGAAAGTTTGTAATGTTGTGATCCTCCTCGTCGCAGGTTGGTTTGTTTCATGGCTTATAATGTTTTAGCGAAAACTCTTTATAAATCCTTATGGGAACCACAGCTGCTGATTGCACGCTATTTTCACTCTCTATCCCAAAAACGTCAGATTGTGAAAGTCAGTAAATGTTGATTCATGTTGACTCCAGAGCTGGAACGGATGTGTGTCACAGTGTTTGACTAGAGTTCCTCCCAGACGAGTGAGCATGTGACCGTGTGTGTGTGTGTGTGTGTGTGTGTGTGTGTGTGTGTGAGTGTGAGTGTGTGTGTGTGTGTGTGTGTGTGTG
>NW_015555718.1:262111-264227 GCF_001515605.1 Sinocyclocheilus anshuiensis
CATGTGACCGTGTGTGTGTGTGTGTGCAGGTGATGATGGCTCTGTCCAATCATCTGAACGCGGTGGAGTCGGAGAAGCAGAAGCTGCGCGCACAGGTGAGGCGTCTCTGTCAGGAGAACCAGTGGCTGCGAGACGAGCTGGCAAACACACAGCAGAAGCTGCAGAAGAGCGAGCAGAGCGTGGCACAGCTGGAGGAGGAGAAGAAGCACCTGGAGTTCATGAACCAGCTCAAGAAGTACGACGAGGACGTGTCTCCTTCGGTGAGAGCACGCCTGTGAAGAACATGAACACAGATTACCCACACTCACTAGTGCTGACTACTGAGTCAGTCCTCACTAGTGCTAGTGCTGATAGAGATGAGCTGAACATGTTAAAGTTGAGTTTGAGCTCTGCTCTCCTCAAAGCCTTGAGATCGGCATTCTGGGCCAGCGCTGCGTCATGCTGGGAACCTTATTAAAATGCAGAACCTTTGAGAACAGAGAAGCGCTTCCTGTTCCAGATAATACGTAGTGTGAAAAAAATCAGTGAGAGGAAAGACATTTTAACCAGTGTCGCATTTAATAGCCATTAGTTAAGGAATAATTAAATGCTGTTTGTTTTTTCAGTAGCACTTCACACTAAGGTCTCATTTGTTAACATTCTGTAGCTATATATGAACTGATAATGAACAATACTTCTACAGCACTAATCTTAATGTTAATTTCAACATTTACTTTGTGAATCACTTTTAAAAGTTGTATTTGTTAACATTAGTTAATGAACTGTGAACTAACAAACAAAAAAATGAACAATTGAATTTTATTAAATAGCATTAATAAAGATTAATAAATGGTATAAAATATATTAAACAATTGCATTTTTATTAAATAACAACAGAGATTAATAAATGATGTAGAAATATATTGCACAGTTGCATTTGTATTTAATAGCATTAACAGGGATGAATAAATGCTGTAAAATGTGCTCATGCTGGAGTTTGTGTAGATTTCAGCTCATCTGCAGCACAGAGACAGAAAGTGTGGCCATCTCAAGCCTTTCTGGTGGTTTTGATCCGATGATCTAGTAAAGGAGCTTTTTTCATGTCGTTTCCAACCTGTAATTACGACTTTCTGCAAAGATGAATGTTGTTTTTCAGGAGTTTTATCCCAGGCCTGTGATTTTTAGCAGTGACTCTAGTTTGTACAAGTTGGGAGCTCATAATTACAGTCATTCCAACACATCTGAGCTCTCTCTGTCTGTCTGTCTGTCTCTCTGTCTGTCTGTCTCTCTGACTGTCTCTCTCGCTCTCTCTCTCTCTCTGTCTTTCTAATTGTCTGACTGTCTGTCTGTCTGTCTCTCTCTCTCTGTCTCTCTGACTGTCTCTCTCTCTCTCTCTCTCTCTCTCTCTCTCTGTCTTTCTAATTGTCTGACCGTCTGTCTGTCTGTCTCTCTGTCTCTCTGTCTGTCTCTCTCTCTCTCTCTCTCTCTCTCTCTCTCTCTCTCTCTCTCTCTCTCTCTCTCTCTCTCTTTCTAATTGTCTGACCGTCTGTCTGTCTGTCTCTCTGTCTCTCTGTCTGTCTCTCTCTCTCTCTGTCTGTCTTTCTAATTGTCTGACTGTCTGTCTCTCTGTCTGTCTGTCTGTCCAGGAGGAGAAGGACGGTGAGCCGCCCAAGGACTCTCTGGACGATCTCTTTCCTAACGATGAGGAGGAACACACTCAAGGAAGTAAGTGAACATCACTGCTGCTTCTCTCATGTGTGCGTCTATCATTAACTCTGCTCTGACCTCTGACCTCTGCAGTGCAGCACCAGCACAACAGTGCGGCGGTGGCAGCGGCTCAGCAGGGCGGGTACGAGATCCCGGCGCGGCTCCGGACGCTGCATAACCTGGTGATCCAGTACGCGTCTCAGGGCCGCTACGAGGTGGCTGTGCCGCTCTGCAAACAAGCTCTGGAGGATCTGGAGAAAACCTCGGGACACGACCACCCCGACGTGGCCACCATGCTCAACATCCTGGCACTCGTGTACAGGTGAGAGAGTGATCTTCATCACATCACATCACATCATCGCCATGTGCTGACTTCACTGTCTGTGTGTCTCAGGGATCAGAATAAATATAAAGAGGCGGCTCACCTGCT
>NW_015555718.1:264364-266441 GCF_001515605.1 Sinocyclocheilus anshuiensis
CCATCAGAGAGAAAACACTGGGCAAAGACCATCCTGCTGTAAGTCACGTATATTTATTCAGTCTTGTTACTGTCACATACATCAGTTTTTAGATTATATCAGATTCATCCCAATAACAGAAAAAAACTACAGCAGGACATTATCATGAAATAAATTATTTCAAGTATACTTGTCAAATCAAATTTATTTATATAGCACTTTATACAATACAGATTGACTCAAAGCAGTGTGACATGCAATATGGTATCTAAATACTATTCTAAAATAATTTAAATATATATAGCCTATATATGTGTGTATGTGTGTGTGTGTGTGTGTGTGTGTGTGTGTATACAGCATCTAAACTTATTTTAAATATTTATTTATTTTTACTATTTTTCAAAATGTTACTAATTATTTTATTGCATATATTATATTATACTATTATATTAAACTATTTTGAATACTAATTTGATTAGACTTTTTACTTGTACTTATTTAAATACTGTATTTATTGTATTGTATGTGCTTTGTGTGCTAGAAAGGCACTTTATAAATAAAATGTCTTAAACGTCATCTAAAACTATTATAAATACTTATTTTAATATTTTTACTAATTTACAAATTTTTTACCAATTATGTTGTTGCATATATATATATATTATGTTATATTACATTATGTAATAATAATACATTATGTACATGGCATCTAAAAATTTTGTTAAATACTTTATTTAATATATTTACTTTTTTATGATTATATATAAATATTATATATACAGTATATATATATATATATATATATATATATGTGTGTGTGTGTGTATCTGTGATTTGAAGCAGAATAATTAATCCTGTCTGTGCAGAAAATAACAACAAACGAAATATTACATAAATAGTAAATGAAGTAAATAAAGACTGAAGTATTTGGTTGACATTGCATGGACTGTGTTGAAGCTGCAATAGAAGCAACACTCTTTCAGAGTCACATGTCTCATTATATCAGTATTGATCATGGTTTGTTAGTGCACTGAGATGGTCATGCTCAGCTGGTTTAGCTGGTGTCTTTTTTAGCTGAAGCTCATGCCGTGTCGTCAGTGTTGATTTTGCTCTTGTGTTTTAGGTTGCAGCCACTCTCAATAATCTGGCAGTGCTGTATGGGAAGAGAGGCAAGTATAAGGAGGCCGAGCCGCTGTGTAAACGAGCTCTGGAGATCCGAGAGAAGGTCAGTGCTCACGATAAACACTGAGATCTCTGCCGTGTGAAATGAGTGATTACTCGCTCGTCTCCTGAGGAGTTTTGATGGAGCAGCAGAATGTGATTAAACACTCTAATGAACACGGATAGCAGCTGTTTCCTCTGATCACACCACAACGACAGAGTCTATTTATTTATTTAAATTCTTACATTAATGTCCAAATTAATACCACACTATAGAAATTCTGTCTTAAATTAGTCTTGTCTCTATCTTAAGACTGTGTGTGTGTATCTGTCAGGTGCTGGGGAAGGATCATCCTGACGTGGCGAAGCAGCTGAATAACCTGGCGCTGTTGTGTCAGAATCAGGGCAAGTATGAGGAGGTGGAGTATTATTACTGCAGAGCGCTGGAGATCTACGAGTGTCGGCTCGGCCCAGACGACCCCAACGTGGCCAAAACCAAGAACAACCTGGTGAGTCTGAGAACGCCGCTTCTGCTGGGAAACGAACTGCAGTCAGTTTAAACACATGCTTGATAAGCCGTGGCATTTGCATTTCGGCCTCATCATGCAAATGTGAGCGGAGCTGCAGCAGAATTCAGTTAGACCGTGTAGCTGAACTCACGCTCATCTCTTACAGTTCCTGTGTGTTCTATATAGGGCTGTCGATTTGACACGTTAATTTGATATAATTAATTATGGAAAAAATTATGCGTTAATTATTAATGCATTTAATGCAGCGCCTCGTCCAGTAGGGGTGTGCACAAATAGTTGAATATTCGATCTGTAATTATTATTCTAAAAATAAAAACACAGTACTCACTCACTCACTCACTCACTCACTCACTCACTCACTCATTCACACTCGCACACTCACACACACACACACACACACACACTCA
>NW_015555718.1:268141-273536 GCF_001515605.1 Sinocyclocheilus anshuiensis
ACTCACTCACTCACTCACTCACTCACTCACTCACTCACTCACTCACTCACTCACTCACACTCACACACACACACTTACACACAGACTCCATCAGTCTCTGTTGAATGATCTTCATCAGCAGTGAATACTCTCGTCTCTCCGCAGGCGTCCTGCTTTCTCAAACAAGGCAAATACAAAGAAGCCGAGGTTCTGTACAAAGAGATTCTGACCCGTGCTCATGAGAAAGAGTTCGGATCGGTGGATGGTGAGTGTTAGAGACACGTTCACACTGATGCTGCTGTCGGTTTGACAGAAAAAACGCACAGCGGGAAAATGACTATGATTACATGCATGTCAATATATCAATATTAATCATTCTTGTGGTTATGAATCAGACTTTATTAAATGAGTGTTATGGACTGAATGTGTGTTCAAAAGTCCAGTCTAATACAGCATTCAGTGGCTTTCATCAGAGAGCATCATGGGTAATGATGTCACCCGTATGTCTGTTTCCAGCCGAAAACAAGCCCATCTGGATGCACGCCGAGGAGAGAGAGGAGATGAGCAAGGTGTGTGTGAGAGCATGATGAGTGTGTGTGTGTGTGTGTGCTGATCTGCTGTGTCTCACTCTGTGTGTATCTGCTGATGTTCAGGGGAAGCACAGAGACAACACACCATACGGGGAATACGGAGGCTGGTACAAAGCCTGTAAAGTCAACAGGTAACACACACACATCATATTACACCATGAGTGTACTTGATTTGAGTGCATTTCTATCTTTTGTTGACTGTAGGCCTGTCGTTAAATAACTCTCTGATTGCGGGTATTTCATCTAACCGCGGTCATTTCAGACAACCGTGATTGTTGTGCTCCTTTAGCAGCAACAAGACTGTGACCTCTGAGCACAGCTTGTTCCAGCTTGCTCGTTTCATTGTTGTACTTCGGATTTTAAAAACACAGAAACACAGAAACACTGAACTCTGACATCAGAAGAACCCGGGAGCGCACCAGAAGTGCTAGTGTGAAAGCACCCTGAGAAAAAAGTCAGAATTATGAGATATAAAGTCACAATTTGCTTTTTTATTTTATATTCCGTGGCGGAAACAACATTTTTTCCTTTTCTGCAAATCCGTTTGACCACTGCGATTAGGGTTAGGAACAGCTTGAACACGTGATGTGAGTGCTGAATGTTACTGAAATGACTCTCAGCTCAGTATACGGTCATTTAGTTATCAGTGATGTTTAACTCTTTAAAGGTTCTAACGACTCCTCCTGACTCATCTAAGCATCGATCAGTATGTCACATTAAAACAGTGAGTTTATCCAGACAGAGTGAATCTCCTGATGAATCATTCAGAAGCCAAAGCATAAGAGCTGATGTTCTGCATTGTGACGTTGTTTGTGCGCAGCCCGACGGTCAACACGACGCTGAGGAATCTGAACCACAGGATAAGATACTGATGAAGCTGTAAAGTCAGACATTTCTAGAAAATGTAACAGCTCCCATTCTTTGAGTGATAATTTACCCCAAAATTAAAATTGTCATCTTTTACTCACGCTTATGTTGTTTCAATCCTGTGTGTGTGTGTGTGCGTGTGTGTGTGTGAAGGACTGTGTTTCACATGCTTTCTCTCTCCACTTTCCTTCCTGCTCCTCTGTCAGGAGTCATTCTGAAGATGTTCATTAGTGCTGACGCTCGTGTAATAGAGCGCACGGCTCATCAATCCCTTCATGCCCTGCTGCGTGTGCTCTAGTGTTCATTCTGGCAGCTGTTTTTCATGTAGAGTCAAATGTCCTTTCTAGTTCCTATCATATTTAGTCACCTGTCCTGTTTCAGTTGACAAAAAGTCTGAGAATTTAAACTTTAGTCAGGCTGTATAATGGTTGAAATGATAATCACAGTTATAATCGTGATTACTGATCAGAATTATAGCTGTTTCGCCTGCAAGCACAAATCAAGAGAAAGCCGACACACACACATGCTCATCTAGTTTCCTGATTTATTATGTTATCAGAAATACAAACACACTCTCTACATTATGAAAACTGGCGAAAAGTGATATTCCTAATAATAATTCCAGTAATTCCACATTACATTCATGTCTTTCTATTAAAATGACAACCAAAAGGCTTTGTATTGTGGCACAGAGGTTCAGATCATCAGGTGCCAGGTTGGGCAGAAAATGTGTCCTTTTCAGAGAGAAGCTCTGATTGGGGGATTTAAGCTCATCTGGCAACCCAAGCATGACAACTCATGGAGGTCTAGATTTGATCTTATTTCATCTTTTAAAGAGTTTTTATTTTTTAACCTCCATTTCTCATCATCAGTACTGCATGTTGATGGAGTCACCGTGTCACTGTCTCGCCTTCAGTCATGGAAATAAAGCGTGTTTTTGGTTAACGAGGTGAGCTGTAGTGTGCTGTGGATCTGTGTTCGTCAGGGTCTGGATCCGGTCCATCAGACGCGTGTGGTGGAGCTCCTGAAGGAGGACGGCCGGCGCAGCAGAGACAGTGTGTCCAGCGTGAAGTACGAGAGCGGCTCTGAGGCCGGCGATGAAGTGAGTATGGCTGTAGAGTGGAGCGGGGTGAGTACACATCCACACAGCACAAAAACACCAAGAGCTGATTGTGTGTCCTGGCATGATTGTGCTGATTTAACATGCTTGTGTGTGAGTGTGCGTGCGTGTGCGTGTGCGTGTGCGCGTGCGTGTGTGTGTGTGTGTGTGTGTGAGCATCTCTGAACACACACGCTCCTCCTGCAGCGCCGCACAGGTCCAGGTCTCACCCCAAAATTATATTTAGCATAAAATTAAGCCTATTTTTATTACCTCTACTTATATTTATTTTATTATATTCTTAAACATTTTTTATATATTATAAAAAAAAAAAAAGTATAGATTATTTTTTATATTTGTATATTTAGGTTGGCTTGAGAAAGCCAACCTACTGATCTGCTACTTAAGCTTATTATTATTATTATTATTATTATTATTCTTAGATTAAATTTCTGAACGCAACATGCGTTAATCATGCTAGAAACATGTTAGTAACATGCTAGTAACTTGCTAATCATGCTAGCAACATGCTAGTTACCTTTGCTAATCATGTTATCAACATGCTAGTAAAATGCTAATCATGCTAGAAACATGCTAGTCATGCTAGTCACTTGTTAATTATGCTAGCAACATGCTAGTTACTTTGTAATCATGCTAGCATCATGCTAGCAACGTGCTAGTAACATGCTACTCATGCTAGAAACAGGCTAGTCACTTGCTAATCATGCTAGCAACATGCTAGTAACATGCTAATCATGCCGGCAATATGCTAGTAACAGGCTAATCATGCTAAAACATGATAGAAACATGTTATCAACATCTATCTAATCTATCTAAATTTTCAAACTTTAGGCTTTTTCTACTGCTTTAAACTATCAGGCTAGGGTTTCTCAAGCCAACCTAAAGTTTGTCTTGACAAACATTTTTATCTAGTTTTATTTATTGTCATTCACTACTGTAAAAATGTTTTTGTAATTCTCTTTCTTGATGATTCTCATTAGATTCTCATTACTCTAATGCAGTGATTTTTTTATTTGCGTCAGCATGAATTGAAGGCAGTTCAGCACATGCTGCCGCATAAATGCTTTACAGTCATTATTTTTCATAATTCTTTAATGATAATCACTGTGCCTAATTGTCATGAACACACTGGCACTGGGCCTAAAAATAAGCTTTGTTTTCTTTATGGAGTTCTCATATTCTTGTGATTCTGGGCTGAGCTATGACTATAGTTAACTAAAACAAAATGACGAAGAAACATTCTCGTTATTTGAAACAAAAAAATGACTGAAATCAAATCAAATAAATACAACTTTTTATTACAACTAGTTGCCAAGACAACATTTTCATTTTCATTTACTTTAACTTGATGTACTAAAATGACTAAAACTGACATAAAAATGAATAAAACCTCAAAACACACACAACAAAATTACTATAACTTAAAAAAAATACAAATAATAAAAATATAAAATTACTAACTAAAACTAATAAATAATAACTACTAATGAATCCAGTCTGTAAGAGTATCTCATGTCCACTGGTCCAGTGGCGCTGGTGGTCTGCTGTGTTCAGGATGTTCAGTGTGATGTCATATCCTGCATCTGAAGCTTCCAGCGTCTCGTTCATGTGTGCGATCATTAACACCAGCTGTGCAATGGAAATAATCGTCATCATAACACGACGACTAAAGCACTCGGATCTCACGCTTTACAAAGAGTCTTAAAGGAATATTTCACCCAAAAACGAACGCAGACTCGCCTGGACTGGCTTTCAGTGATTGTGTTTAATACAAGTTAAAGCGTGTGAAACAATCTGTCAGTGCAGTGACAGAAACACACAAAACTAGTCAGTGCTGCTTCTCTTGTTTGAAGGATCATTAGGTAAAAGCTCATTAAGCAGTCGTTCTTGGCAGTGTGTGTGTGCATGTGTTTCTGTGTGCTGGTGTATGGTAGTGTGTGTTTTATGTGATTTAGTGTGTGTTTCTGTGCGTGACGGTGTGTATTTCTGTGATTTCTCAGGCAGTGCGTGTAAGACTGTGGATGTGAAGACGACTTTCATACCCAGAATAAATCACACTTGCATTCTCGTCTTTGGGTTCAGATTGTTTCTGTTCTGAGGCTTCGTGAGATGATCTCACACGGATCTGCTGTTTCCACAGCACTGTCATTAGTCTTTCTGTTTCAGTGGAATCTCAGTCCATCTCAAGACGGCCAAAAATTATAAAGTTGGTTGCATGACCTTTTTTTGTTTTTGAGGGATTGCTTCCATGTATTGCACATTCACCAGTGACATATACTGTAGTTATTTGAACTGGTTTAGCCACATGAGCTGTTTCACTGAGGCCCCCTAGTGGCTCCCTGCTTGTTTTTTATATGAAAAAAATTATTTGCGCTTGATAAAAAGTTATACTTTACATGGCAACTTCTTGATTCTGTAATTCTGTTATAGCATTTTTCACAAATAAAGGAATTGTTTAAAATATGAATAAAAAGGAAATAAACACTGTGATTAACAGTGCACTCAGTAATCTGGTAAGTTTGTGCGCACTGGGAATCATATTCTCAAATAAAGACTGCAGCATAGCATAGATAAAAAATCCAGGGTTTAGAGAGCGTCGATCGTGTCCAGTGACAGCTGAAATCTCCTGTCAAACTGCACGGGCCGACCGTTAAACCCATATTACAGTTTATTAGATGTTCATAAATGATATAAATGCATCGACCACTAACCAGTACGTAGAGGTAATCACTCAAAAAGATGAGGAACAACAAAAATGGTCACTGGAGCACTTGAGATGGACTGAGCCAGTGTTTAGTGTCTCACTCACACACACACACACACACACACACACACACAC
>NW_015555718.1:274851-276096 GCF_001515605.1 Sinocyclocheilus anshuiensis
ATTTTTCAGGTTTCTTTGATGAATAGAAAGTTCAAAAGAACAGCATTTATTTGCAATAGAAATCTTTTGTAACATTATAATTGTCTTTACTGACACTTTTGATCAATGTAATGCAGCCTTGATAAATAAAATGATCAAGTATTGTTCTAAAAAAAATCTTACTAACTATTGAATGGTAGTGTATCACAGTTTCCACAAAAATATGAATGTTTTCAACATTGATAATAATCAGAAATGTTTCTCGAGCAGCAAATCAGCATATTAGAATGATTTCTGAAGATCATGTGACACTGAAGACTGGAGTAATGATGCTGAAAATACAGCTGCGCATCACAGAAATAAATTATATTCTAACAGATATTCACATAGAAAACAGCTGTTTTAATATTTAACATCTTTTACTGTATTTTTTATCAAATAAATGCCTTAGTGAGCAGAAGAGACTTCTTTCAAAAATAAAATAAAATCTGAAAATCTTAATTGCAAACTTTTGACACATCATTATATTTTGATATATTAGACCCAAAACAGGCAGGGATTTGTGATCTCACCCCTGCAAACGCACATGCTGATATTACACTGTTCACGTAGAGGATAAATCACTGCGCTTGAAATGAAGTCCAGCCCAGCGTTTGTTTCCTGTTCTACTTCCTGTGTCATGACCTCAGTGACAGACAGGAGCTGCTGCTCTCTCTGTTTTCACTTTTCTCTTTGTGCCTTATTAGCATGACAAAAGCCTTGTTAAACATTTCACTTTATAAAGCAACAATTAATTAATTTAATAAGTAAATTATGAATAAATTATATATAAATAAATCATTTAAAAATATTTTTCCTTTTCTGTTTATCAGCGTTTGGCCTATTAACTAAATATAGTAGACGTGTGTTTGCAGGGGTGTGAGAGCAACAGACAGAGAGATGGACGGACAGAGAGACAGATAGACAGAGAAATGGACAGATAGACCGAGAGACGGACAGATAGACAAAGAGACGGACAGACAAACAGAGAGACGGACAGATAGACAAAGAGAGACCGAGAGATGGACAGATAGACAAAGAGACGGACAGACAGACCGAGAGACGGACAGATAGACAAAGAGATGGACAGACAGACCGAGAAACAGACAGAGATATAGACAGACAGACCGAGAGACGGACAGATAGACAAAGAGATGGACAGACAGACCGAGAAACAGACAGAGATATAGACAGACAGACCGAGAGACGGACAGATAGACAAAGAGA
>NW_015555718.1:277804-285840 GCF_001515605.1 Sinocyclocheilus anshuiensis
CAGATAGACAAAGAGACGGACAGACAGACAGAGAGATGGACAGATAGACAAAGAGACAGACAGACAAACAGAGACAGACAGAGATATGGACAGATAGACAAAGAGATGGACAGACAGACCGAGAGACAGACAGAGATATAGACAGACAGACCGAGAGACGGACAGAGATATAGACAGACAGACAGACAGATGGACAGATAGACAAAGAGACGGACAGACAAACAGAGAGACAGACAGAGATATGGACAGACAGACCGAGAGACGGACAGATAGTCAAAGAGACGGACAGACAGACAGAGAGATGGACAGATAGACAAAGAGACGGACAGACAGACCGAGAGACGGACAGATAGACAAAGAGACGGACGGACAGACAGACCGAGAGATGGACAGATAGACAAAGAGACGGACAGACAGACCGAGAGACGGACAGATAGACAAAGAGATGGACAGACAGACCGAGAGACAGACAGAGATATAGACAGACAGACCGAGAGACGGACAGAGATATAGACAGACAGACAGACAGATGGACAGATAGACAAAGAGACGGACAGACAAACAGAGACAGACAGAGATATGGACAGACAGAGATATGGACAGACAGACCGAGAGACGGACAGATAGACAAAGAGATGGACAGATAGACCGAGAGACAGACAGAGATATAGACAGACAGACCAAGAGACGGACAGATAGACAAAGAGACGGACAGACAGACCGAGAGACGGGCAGATAGACAAAGAGACGGACAGACAGCAGAGAGTTGGCCAGTCAGACGGACAGACAGACAGACCGAGAGATGGACAGATAGACAAAGAGACGGACAGGCAGACAGAGAGATGGACAGATAGACAGAGACGGACAGACAAACAGAGAGACAGACAAACAGAGAGAGATATGGACAGACAGACCGAGAGACGGACAGATAGACAGAGACGGACAGATAGACAAAGAGACGGACAGACAGATAGACAGAGAGACGGACAGACAGAGAGACCGACAGATAGACAAAGAGATGGACAGACAGACAGCGAGACAAACAGATAGACAAAGAGACGGACAGACAGAGAGACGGACAAATAGACAAAGAGACGGACAGACAGACAGACAGACAAAGAGACGGACAGACAGATAAATAGGGAGACGGACAGATAGACAAACAGGGAGACGGACAGACAGACATACAGAGAGACGGGCTGACAGAGAGACAGACAGATAGACAGAGACAGACAGAGAGACCGATAGATAAACAGAGAGACAGACAGAGAGACAAAGAGACAGACAGACGGACAGATAGACAGACAGAGAGATGGACAGATAGACAAAGAGACGGACAGACAGCGACAGATAGACAAAGAGACAGACAGAGAGACAGACAGAGAGACGGACAAAGAGACGGACAGACAGAGAGATGGACAGATAGACAAAGAGACGGACAGACAGACAGAGAGACAGACAGAGATATGGACAGACAGACCGAGAGACGGACAGATAGACAAAGAGACGGACAGACAGACAGATAAACAGAGAGATGGACAAACAGACCGACAGATAGACAAAGAGACAGATAGACAGATAAACAGAGAGACAGGGAGAGATGGACAGAGAGAAGGACAGACAGACAGACAGAGAGATGGACAGATAGACAAAGAGGCGGACAGACAGAGAGACAGACATATAGACAGGCAGATAAACAAAGAGACAGACAGTGAGATAGAAAGAGAGACGGACAGATAGACAAAGAGACGGACAGACAGAGAGACGGACAGATAGACAAAGACATGGACAGACAGACAGCGAGACGGACAGATAGACAAAGAGACGGACAGACAGACCGCGAGACGGACAGATAGACAGAGAGATGGACAGACAGATAGACAAAGTGACGGACAGACAGATAGAGAGACAGACAGACAGATAAACAGAGAGACAGACAGAAAGAGAGACGCACAGACGGACAGATAGACACTAAGAAAGACACTAACAAAATACAGACTGAGTGATCACTGTCTGGCTATAAAGAGAGGACGACACAGACAGCGATGGCAGCCACAAGAACAGAGACTGTGTTCACTGTGCTCGCAGAAAGAGCTGGAAACAGAGGAACATTTCTTACTGCACTGTGATTACTATCACAACATTAGAGCTGCATATTTCCCCAAATTCCAACAAATTAAACCAAATTTTATGGCATTACCAAGTGCAGAAAAATTAAGTCATGTTTTAGGGGAAGATTCCAAAATTATCCTAACAGCAGCAAGATATGTATCAGCCTAAGACTGTCAGCCAGTGGACAAATCTGAATCAAGATAATTTCTTACATGTACTGTTGTGCAAAGTTTTTTTTTTTTAACAATGTCTTTAATATTTTTCTTGTTTCTTGTTTGTGAAAAAAAAAAGTATACATGTACTTATTTACTTAATTATTTTACAGGTCTATTCTTGTTTATGTATTATATAATTGTTTATTCCTTATTCACGTAATGGACAATGCTTTGGCGATACTGTGCAAGTCATGCCAATAAAGCTAATTTGAATTGAAAAAAAATTGAATTGATAGATAAAGAGACGGACAGACAGAGTGACAGACAAAGAGACGGACAGACAGACAGACAAAGAGACGGACAGAGAGACAGATAGATAGACAAAGAGACGGACAGATAGACAAAGAGACGGACAGACAGACAGAGAGACAGAGAGACGGACAGACGGACAGATAGATATTAAGAAAGACACTAACAAAATACAGACTGCGTGATCACTGTCTGGCTATAAAGAG
Source organism: Sinocyclocheilus anshuiensis (assembly GCF_001515605.1). Taxonomy (NCBI): domain Eukaryota; kingdom Metazoa; phylum Chordata; class Actinopteri; order Cypriniformes; family Cyprinidae; genus Sinocyclocheilus; species Sinocyclocheilus anshuiensis. Next base: position 280,587 of record NW_015555718.1, read on the forward strand.
AGGACGACACAGACAGCGATGGCAGCCACGAGAACAGAGACTGTGTTCACTGTGCTCACAGAAAGAGCTGGAAACAGAGGAACATTTCTTACTGCACTGTGATTACTATCAGTCAGACAGCTGGACAGATAGACAAAGAGACGGACAGACAGACAGATAAACAGAGAGACGGACAGACAGAGAGACAGAAAGAGACAGACGTACGGACAGAGAGACAGTCAGACAGACAGACAGATGGACGGACAGATAGACAGAGAGACAGACAGACAGAGAGACGGATGGACAGACAGATCTCTAAGATTTTAGAGACAGAACGGTCAGACAGAGAGACGGACAGAGAGACAGAGAGACGGATGGACAGACAGACAGAACGGTCAGACAGAGAGACGGACAGATAGACAAAGAGACGGACAGACAGAGAGATGGACAGATAGACAAAGAGACGGACAGACAGATAGACAAAGAGACAGACAGACAGAGAGAGAGAGAGAGAGAGAGACGGACAGATAGACAAAGAGACGGACAGACAGAGAGACAGACAGACAGAGAGAGAGACGGACAGAGAGACGGACAGAGAGATGGACAGACAGACAGAGAGATGGACAGATAGACAAAGAGACGGACAGACAGAGAGACAGACAGATAGACAAAGAGACAGACAGACAGAGAGAGAGAGACGGACAGAGAGACAGACAGATAGACAAAGAGACAGACAGACAGAGAGAGAGAGACGGACAGAGAGACAGACAGATAGACAAAGAGACAGACAGACAGAGAGACAAAGAGACGGACAGACAGACAAAGAGACGGAAAGACAGACAGATAAATGGACAGACAGAGAGACGGACGGACAGACTGACAGAGAGACAGACAGTCAGACAGACAGAGAGACGGACAGGCCACTCATGTCTTTGATTTAAGCTCTTAATGGTGTGCTGTTTCTCTCTCTCTCTCTCTTCATCAGGCATAAAGCCATCAAGAGTTTCCTTCATCTTCTTCCTCCTCACACAAGAAGGGCCATGTTTGTTTGTTTCCTCTGGACGTCCATCCTGTGCCGTTGTGGGTGTCCTTTAGTCATCAGATGGACGTGTCTCTCCTCAGTCCTGCTTCTTCTTTTCTTTCTTCGGTTGACGTGACGTCATCTTTGGGCTCTTCATCTGTTCCTCTATCTCTCATCTCTGATCTGCTGATAATCGATGTCGACACTTTCATCTGTCACCGTTTCCTTCATCGTGACCTCGCTGATGATGTCCGTACTTTCAGACTGAACTCTGTTCATTCTGCAGATTTGATGGTTTTTGCTCTTTTTGCCATCTGTGGGTTTGAGCAGCTTCTGCTGGTGAACAATAATTGGTGTTTCACAGAAACTTGCTCTTGATACTTTTTTTTTTTTGTAATATATGATAAATGATGATTTCATGTTGCTTGAGGACGTATGTGATGCATCCAAAGCCAAACAACACAATACAAACGTCACAGGCATTTTCTCTTTAGGTGACGTGTTTAACTTCACAGTCTCTCGTGCTCCAGTGTCAAAGTGACCTTTACAGTGTTCACCATTAACGCTTGCAGTGGGTTTGACGCATTAGTCAGCAGTGGATATACTCGGGTTCTGTGAATTATATATCAAATATCTATGGAAGCTTGTTTCCGCCATGGAATAAAAAAATTAAAAAGGTAATTGTGACTTTTTATCTCACAATCCTGACTTTATGTGAGATATAAACTCAGAGTTGCAAAATATAAACTCAGAATTGCGAACAAACTTAGAATTGCGAAATAAACTCTGAATTGTGAGATAAAAAGTTGCAAGTACCTTTTTTTTTTCTTCTTGTTTTATCGTGTGGTGGAAACGGGCTTCTGTAAGTTTCGTCTCTTTGCTCTTGTGTGTGTTTAGCAGCAGTGGAGAGACAGACGCTCCTGATCCAATCCACATGCTCATATTTCACCTGCAAAGGGAACAATCTTCAGCTGTCAGTATTCAGAGAGCCAGAACATTTCAGACATTCGTTGACTCGGTCCAAGAGAACATGAGGTTTGGTCACGGCTGATGGAGGGAACAGTGTTTTTCTAAATTATTCTGCTGCAGTAAATGGTTTCATTGAGCTTGTTGAATGTGTTGAAGGCCAAACGCAGAGACGTTTAAAAACAATCACGCTCCATGAAAAGCCTTAAAGACGCGTCCCAGCAGCTGACGTGACTGTATTATATCACTGAATGTGCTGTCAGTTCAGTGCACGTGTCACATGACGCTTGTGCTGCAGGCCTCATTTATTCCCCATTTTCACTAATGATGATAGTTTGCTTCATTCCAAACACACACATGATGATGATGATGCTGCAGTACAAAACGAACAAATGTTGCTCTTAATAACTGACGTGTTTATGCCGTGTGTCGTGGATTGCTGCATATTTATTGATGGTTTATCTTTGTTTTAATCCGAGCGTTTGTGTTCACTATCATAGCGAGTAGATCTACCAATGAATATATATGAACATATTACTCCACTGCATTGTGACGTTTGTTGACATTCTCAATAAAGGTTTATTTCTGAAGTTTCTCATCGTTCTGTGTCAGTGTGTTTAATAATGATGATCTGTTTCTATATTGAGATCACGTGCTTTGAATGTTATTTAATAAATGATGAAACCGTTTAATAATGTATATTTGAGTAGTCTGTTTTTTTGCATGACTTTGTTCTAACATCAGTTGATGACGTGTTTTTTAATAGTCAAGTCACTTTTATTTGTATAGCGCTTTATACAACACTGGTTGTGTCAAAGCAGCTTTACAGTGTCAAACAGGAAAATAGTTTGTCAATAATGCAAGAGGATGATAACAAAGAGTAATTTTTCAGCTAAAGTCAGTTCTTTGATGATTCAGTGATGTCATCATCCAGTTCAGCTTTCTTCCAATAGTGTCTGTGCATTAAGTCAAGCATCCATAACTAAGCAAGCCAAAGAAACCAAAACTCCATCGCTGACAGAAATGGAGAAAAAACCTTAAAAGCAGGCTCAGTCGGGGGGCCAGTTCTCCTCTGGCCAGATGAAACCAGCATGGTGTGGTTTAATTCCAGGCTGCAGCACAGGTCAGATTGAGCAGAGGACTCGTCTGGTTCCCGTGGCCATCGAGGTGATGAGGTCTTCGTAGGGGATCTGTCTCCGGGGCGCATCTAGTTGACGTGGTCTCCGCTGACATTCAGGGCTGTAGAGGGCAAGATGTCAGAAGACCTGGTCGGCCGTCGGCACATACAGTGATGAGGTGATTTTAGTGGCGTGAGCTGGTGTGTCGTGTTAAAGCTGGGGTGTCAAACTCAATTCCTGGAGGGCCAGAGCCCTGCAGAGTTTAGATTCAACCCTAATTAAACACACCTGATCCAACTAATCAAGTCCTTCAGGCTTATTTGAAAACTACATGGTATGTGTGTTGGAGCAGGGTTGGAACAAAACTCTGCAGGGCTCCGGCCCTCCAGTAATTGAGTTTGACACCCCTGTGTTAAAGGGTTCGTTCACCCAAACATGATAATCCGGTCGTTATTTACTCATTACAAACCTGTATGACTTTCCTTCTTCTGTGGAACATAAAAAAATATATTTTGAAGAATGCTGGGAACCGAACTGTTTTGGTTCCCATTGACTTCCGCTGTCATTTCAGAAAGTCAATGGGAACCAAACTGTCTGGTTGATTTTTGGGTGGACTGTTCCTTTAAAGCAGTGATGGTGCTCACATGATCCTGTACATGATGAACACACTGGATCCAGCAGAGCTGATGTGTGTGTGTTGTGCAGTATATTGAGTGTGTGTGTGTGTGTGTGAGTGTATGTGTGTTGTGCATTATATTAAGTGTGTGTGTGTGTGTGTTGTGCAGTATATTGAGTGTGTGTGTGTGTGAGTGAGTGTATGTGTGTTGTGCATTATATTAAGTGTGTGTGTGTGTGTGTTGTGCAGTATATTGAGTGTGTGTGTGTGTGTTGTGCAGTATATTGAGTGTGTGTGTGTGTGAGTGAGTGTATGTGTGTTGTGCATTATATTAAGTGTGTGTGTGTGTGTGTTGTGCAGTATATTGAGTGTGTGTGTGTGTGTTGTGCAGTATATTGAGTGTGTGTGTGTGTGAGTGAGTGTATGTGTGTTGTGCATTATATTAAGTGTGTGTGTGTGTGTGTTGTGCAGTATATTGAGTGTGTGTGTGTGTGTGTGTGTTGTGCAGTATATTGAGTGTGTGTGTGTGTGTGTGTGTTGTGCAGTATATTGAGTGTGTGTGTGTGTGTGTGTGTTGTGCAGTATATTGAGTGTGTGTGTGTGTGTGTGTGTTGTGCAGTATATTGAGTGTGTGTGTGTGTGTGTGTGTTGTGCAGTATATTGAGTGTGTGTGTGTGTGTGTGTGTTGTGCAGTATATTGAGTGTGTGTGTGTGTGTGTGTGTTGTGCAGTATATTGAGTGTGTGTGTGTGTGTGTGTGTTGTGCAGTATATTGAGTGTGTGTGTGTGTGTGTGTGTTGTGCAGTATATTGAGTGTGTGTGTGTGTGTGTGTGTTGTGCAGTATATTGAGTGTGTGTGTGTGTGTGTGTGTTGTGCAGTATATTGAGTGTGTGTGTGTGTGTGTGTGTTGTGCAGTATATTGAGTGTGTGTGTGTGTGTGTGTGTTGTGCAGTATATTGAGTGTGTGTGTGTGTGTGTGTGTTGTGCAGTATATTGAGTGTGTGTGTGTGTGTGTGTGTTGTGCAGTATATTGAGTGTGTGTGTGTGTGTGTGTGTTGTGCAGTATATTGAGTGTGTGTGTGTGTGTGTGTGTTGTGCAGTATATTGAGTGTGTGTGTGTGTGTGTGTGTTGTGCAGTATATTGAGTGTGTGTGTGTGTGTGTGTGTTGTGCAGTATCAAACAGGAAAATAGTTTGTCAATAATGCAAGAGGATGATAACAAAGAGTAATTTTTCAGCTAAAGTCAGTTCTTTGATGATTCAGTGATGTCATCATCCAGTTCAGCTTTCTTCCAATAGTGTCTGTGCATTAAGTCAAGCATCCATAACTAAGCAAGCCAAAGAAACCAAAACTCCATCGCTGACAGAAATGGAGAAAAAACCTTAAAAGCAGGCTCAGTCGGGGGGCCAGTTCTCCTCTGGCCAGATGAAACCAGCATGGTGTGGTTTAATTCCAGGCTGCAACACAGGTCAGATTGTGCAGAGGACTCGTCTGGTTCCTGTGGTCTTGTCCCGATGGCCGTCTAGGAGACAAGGTCTTCACTGGGGATCTGTG
>NW_015555718.1:286554-299741 GCF_001515605.1 Sinocyclocheilus anshuiensis
TGTCTCCGGGGCGCATCTAGTTGACGTGGTCTCCGCTGACATTCAGGGCTGTAGAGGGCAAGATGTCAGAAGACCTGGTCGGCCGTCGGCACATACAGTGATGAGGTGATTTTAGTGGCGTGAGCTGGTGTGTCGTGTTAAAGCTGGGGTGTCAAACTCAATTCCTGGAGGGCCAGAGCCCTGCAGAGTTTAGATTCAACCCTAATTAAACACACCTGATCCAACTAATCAAGTCCTTCAGGCTTATTTGAAAACTACATGGTATGTGTGTTGGAGCAGGGTTGGAACAAAACTCTGCAGGGCTCCGGCCCTCCAGTAATTGAGTTTGACACCCCTGTGTTAAAGGGTTCGTTCACCCAAACATGATAATCCGGTCGTTATTTACTCATTACAAACCTGTATGACTTTCCTTCTTCTGTGGAACATAAAAAAATATATTTTGAAGAATGCTGGGAACCGAACTGTTTTGGTTCCCATTGACTTCCGCTGTCATTTCAGAAAGTCAATGGGAACCAAACTGTCTGGTTGATTTTTGGGTGGACTGTTCCTTTAAAGCAGTGATGGTGCTCACATGATCCTGTACATGATGAACACACTGGATCCAGCAGAGCTGATGTGTGTGTGTTGTGCAGTATATTGAGTGTGTGTGTGTGTGTGTTGTGCAGTATATTGAGTGTGTGTATGTGTGTGTTGTGCTGTATATTGAGTGTGTTTGTGTGTTGTGCAGTATATTGAGTGTGTGTGTGTGTGAGTGAGTGTATGTGTATATTGAGTGTGTGTGTGTGTCTCACTCACGCACACACACACACACTCACTCACACACGCGCACACGCTCACACACTCACTCACACACGCACACACTCACTCACTCACACACGCACACACACACAGACACGCACACACACTCACACACTCACTCACACACGCACACACTCACACACTCACTCACACGCACACACTCACATGTGACTTTTTTTTCCCCTCAAATCTGTTCTGATGAGATAATGTAGTAGTCTCTGATATTGGCAGGAACATGTCATAGCGTCTCTACTAAACTCTACACGCTCATAACAAGCGACGTCTGACTTTGGAAACTATAGTTCTCTTCTTAAATATGAAGAGGTCAAGCAGCAGGTTCATGAGTTCATCCACATTTCACCTAAAGCTTCTGGACGTGATTATAATATGAGTCAGACACTGCAGTGAGCTGCTGTTTTTGTCTCTTCTGAGGAAGATTCCTTCACTTGTTTTGTACACAGAGAAATGTTGGTCAGATTGTTTTAATGTTCATGTGATGTAGCATCTTTGTTTGAACTGTGATTAAAATGCAGAATAAGAACTGCTCTCGGGTCCCCCAATGTTCATGGCATGGTTACGGCCCTTGATTTATATGTGTCCCTGCAGCACAAAAGCAGTGTTAAGTCGCTGGGGTATATTTGTAGCAATAGCCAACAATACATTGTATGGGTCAAAATTATACATTTATCTTTTATGCCAAAAATCATTAGGATATTAAGTAAAGATCATGTTCCATGAAGATATTTAGTAAATGTCCTACCGTAAATATATCAAAACTTAATTTTTGATTAGTAATATGCATTGCTAAGAACTTCATTTGGACAACTTTAAAGATGATTTTCTCAATATTTAGATTTTTTTGCACCCTCAGATTCCAGATTTTCAAATAGTTGTATCTCAGCCAAATATTGTCCTATCCTAACAAACCATACATCAATGGAAAGATTATTATTACCATCTATGGATATATTATTCAGCTTTCATATAAATCTCAGTTTTGAAAAATTGACACTTAAGACTGGTTTTGTGGTCCAGGGTCACATGTTTATTATTTCAGCAGCATCTATTTTGCCCGGCTAAATTTTCAACACTGAACTGAGTGATATTATAAGCTGTTCAGTGACAGACTGGAATGAAGAGAAGCAGAGACCAACAGTAAGTTCTGTGGTTTGATAATTAATCAGGCCGGTATTATAATTATTGGTTATTGTCCAGCAGTGTATTTGATTTCTCAGCCAATTAAAAGTAATAGATAAGAAAATAATAATGATAATAATAATAATAATAAAACCGGTCAATTAGACAAGAAAAGGTATTATTATATTTAGCATTCCCACGATTCTGAACAGACAACTAAACAAAACAGCATGTCATTTACTAGAGGTTCTGACTAAATGTTAATTGCTGCAGTCTATTATTATTATTTTTTTTGTTGGCAACACTTTACAATAAGGTTCATTAGTTACTACTTTAGTTAACATGAACTAAGCATGAACAATACTTCTACAGCATTTATTAATCTTAATGTTAAATAATGTCAGCGTTTACTAGTCTAATGCATTATTAAAATCAAAAGCTGTGCTTGTTAACATTAGTTAATGTACTCATGAACTAACAATGAACGACTGTATTACTGTATGAGCTAACATTAACAAGGATTAATAAATACTGTAATTGTCTATGAACTCCACCTCTGACTCGTGCCACTCTATCACAGACTACATTTCCCATAATCCTTTGCCGGTGATTGCGTTCACCTGTGTCTTGTTTCCTCATCAGCCTCACCCTATTTAAAGGGGTCATATGATGCTGCTAAAAAGAACATTATTTTGTGTATTTGGTGTAATGAAATGTGTTTATGCGGTTTAAAGTTAAAAAAACATTATTTTCCACATACTGTACATTATTGTTTCTCCTCTATGCCCCGCCTTTCTGAAACGCATCGATTTTTACAAAGCTCATCGTTCTGAAAAGCGAGGTGTGCTCTGATTGGCCAGCTATCCAGTGCGTTGTGATTGGCCGAATACCTCAAGCGTGAGACGGAAATGTTACGCCCCTCACCATACTGTTGTATTTCCTCAGCGACCAGCACGGATCAGCTCTAGGCATGACGAAGCGGATATCGTCCTCTTTTGGAAGACCAAACAAAGTAGTTTCGCTTTCACAACGAAGCACAGCGTCTTCACGACATGGCGGCGGCGGCAACAATACTACAGCGAGAATAAAAGTTACGCCTTCTTTCTTTGCGTGAACATTTGGGCGGCGTTATGCAAATCTTCCCACATCGTGACGTAGACATGTGGGGGCGTTTTAGAACGAGCCGTTTTAGGTAGGCGTGGTTCACTCTTAACTTTTATAAAGAATATCTCTTTGGGTTTGAGACTTTAGTCTTTGCAACTTTACAGATCTTCTTTATGCACCAAGAGCTTGTAACACTCCAAAGAGAAAGGAACAATTGAAATCGCATCATATGACCCCTTTAAAGCCTGGTTCTACACACACTCGTTGCTCAGTATTGTATAGACTGTTTTGTCATTGTGTTCTCCTGCTTCTTGCCTTGCCTTGTTTTTGCGCTCGGACTGTTTGCCTTGTTTTTGATCGTTTGTTGCGTGCCCTGACCATGGCTTGTTTGAGTTACTCTTGATTACACCTGTGTGCTGTTGTGTGACTCTGCCTGTTTTGACCACTCTTGGAACAAAGCCTGCGCTTGGATCCTAAACTCTGTTGTCACGCTCCCCGACGTTACAGTAATACATGTATTGTTCATTGTTTGCTCATGTTAGTAACACATTAACTAATGGAACCTTATTGTAAGGTTTTTTAATTGCAAAATCTGCACCTCTTATGTGGTTAATATGAATTTCCTAATGATCCTTACTCCGTGAAGTCAAGCAGCAGAAGTCACGTGGCAGAGCAAATATTACTCGCCCGTTTGGGGTGAACTAAATATGCAAGACTAGTTTTACACGTCACTGTTTATGACACAGGGCGTTCATTCTTAGCTGGGTTCCGGTGAAGTGTCTCTCGGTGTTTCGCGGTTCTGCCAGCGGGATGCAGCATTGGACGCGTTTTCCCGGAGTGAGCGGAGCGCTGAAACCGGAAGCACCGGAGAGAGAGAGAGAGAAGCGGGCGAACCCGGGACCGAGTAAAGTGACCCGCTGCTTCCGACGGACTACAGACGATCCGCTGAGCTGCGCCGACACTCCTACCGGAATACAGCGATCACCGCACCTTACCGGCGACTCCTCTACCGCCACCGAGCTCTCACCGCGACGCTTCAGCTCCGCTAGCTAATAATCGCTCTTTGAGGACGCGTTTGACCTGCGGCGCACCTGCGCGTCCCGCGGAAGACATGGACGGATCACCGGGGACCGAAACCGACAGGAGTTCCGCGCTCCGCACCGGAAGACGAAGATCCGACGGTCTGCTGGCCATCATCTTCATCATGTGTCTCGAAGGTAAGCGCGCTTCAGGCTGTGCTGTGGCGGAGTCGCGGCTGGAAACTGAAAGCTCTGGAGTTCAGGTGTGAAGCTGAGTTATGCCAGTTTCCAGTCGCTGAATGCATGATTTATCTCCAGCATATAATCCGAGAAATGAGCTTCATGTCTCCTGAAAGCAGATTCATATCGATCAGATATCAGTATTCAGATGTGATTGAGCCTCAGAAGAATCACATCACATCATCACATGTGCCTCGCGGTGATCCAATGCTTTTATTATGTTTGTGATGACTGGAGCTTCCAGAGCAGAAAGAGTACACACACACACACACACACACACACACACACACACGAGCATGAAGGCGATGCAATGGAAAATGACACTAATAAAAAACAGGCAATCAAATACAGTGCAGTGCAGTGGTGAATATAGACAGACTCCATGAGCAAACCTGCTTGCTGTCTCAGGCTGGTTTAGAGCTTTGAAAGCCTAGAAAGGAAAGGAAATCAAGACATTTGAGTCTTTTGGCTCCATGTTGTTTCTGGTCGATCAGCATCATGAACACGCTTATTACTGCATGCTGTGTTCAGCTCTCATACTGTAGAGACCTGCTGTATAAAACCTCTTCCTTTGATTATCCAACTGTAAAAAAACATTGTCATGGATCCTGAGCGATATAATTGTAGAAAGGTTTTGGTTAAAATGATTTCATGTACTGCATCACTGCTTTATTACATTAGATTCTGTTATGATCAGACTGTGTGTGTGTGTGTGTGTGTGTGTGAGAGAGAGAGTGTGTGTGTGTGTGAGAGTGTGTGAGAGAGTGTGTGTGTGTGTGAGTGTGTGAGAGTGTGTGTGTGTGTGAGAGTGTGTGAGAGAGTGTGTGTGTGTGTGAGTGTGTGAGAGTGTGTGTGTGTGTGAGAGTGTGTGAGAGAGTGTGTGTGTGTGTGAGTGTGTGAGAGTGTGTGTGTGTGTGAGAGTGTGTGAGAGAGTGTGTGTGTGTGTGAGTGTGTGAGAGTGTGTGTGTGTGTGAGAGTGTGTGAGAGAGTGTGTGTGTGTGTGAGTGTGTGAGAGTGTGTGTGTGTGTGAGAGTGTGTGAGAGAGTGTGTGTGTGTGTGAGTGTGTGAGAGTGTGTGTGTGTGTGAGAGTGTGTGAGAGAGTGTGTGTGTGTGTGAGTGTGTGAGAGTGTGTGTGTGTGTGAGAGTGTGTGAGAGAGTGTGTGTGTGTGTGAGTGTGTGAGAGTGTGTGTGTGTGTGAGAGTGTGTGAGAGAGTGTGTGTGTGTGTGAGTGTGTGAGAGTGTGTGTGTGTGTGAGAGTGTGTGAGAGAGTGTGTGTGTGTGTGAGTGTGTGAGAGTGTGTGTGTGTGTGAGAGTGTGTGAGAGAGTGTGTGTGTGTGTGAGTGTGTGAGAGTGTGTGTGTGTGTGAGAGTGTGTGAGAGAGTGTGTGTGTGTGTGAGTGTGTGAGAGTGTGTGTGTGTGTGAGAGTGTGTGAGAGAGTGTGTGTGTGTGTGAGTGTGTGAGAGTGTGTGTGTGTGTGAGAGTGTGTGAGAGAGTGTGTGTGTGTGTGAGTGTGTGAGTGTGTGTGTGTGAGTGAGTGTGTGTGAGTGTGTGTGAGTGTGTGTGTGTTTCATGTCGACTGAAGGCTGTGGTGTGAACTGTGACTTCTCTCACTTTCTGTTTGTGTTTCCCAGAGAGACGCACGTGTGTTTATGATGTGTTTATGATGTTCATGTTCTTGGATCTGCTGGCTCGTGAACTGTACTCATAAGTCAGTGTGTAGATGGTACTAACCCAGCTAACAAAAATACAAGAACGCTTTGTTAGCGTTAACAACAAGCCGTGAAAATACTATTTCCGAATTGTCTTTGAAAGTTCAAAGCATCCAGGTTTTAAAAACACTTTTTCTTGGTTATGTGAATGTTAACGGAACATTACGGTTTCATAATTTTCCAAACATAAAGAGAATGTTGCATTTCTGAAAAAAACGCTCCGGGAATGATGTTCAGATGATGCTTTTGTGCTTTGAGAACTTTATTACAGATCATTTTGGACAAATGTTCTAATATGTTCTTAACTTTAAGAGAATTAAGAGCATTAATGTACATCAAGAAGCGCTCCGCTGGATGTGTGTGTGTGTTCTGAAGGTTTCTCGTGCTCTCTTCTGTAAGTCTCAGGCTGTCATCGAGCAGCTCAGTAATTCACGTTATATCTCATGTCTTTATTCTGGCTGTCAGGCTCGTGTTATTTCTGTGCTGATGGCAGAGAGTTTGCTGTTTCGTGGGTTTGACAGAGAGCTCACAGTAGACTTCACTGCTGTTGCGCTCGGTTTACTCTGCTCAAAGTCTGCAGTGTTGCTCTCATTTTCCCCGGCTTACAGTTATTATTTTCTCAATTTCTGTAATTGATATCCATCTTTTTCGTATGCATCACAGATAAGCTTCAGCTATTTTGCAGTAATGCACTCAGAGCAGAAGTAAAGAAGATTTTTAATCAAGTGAGACCAGATTAGTTTATTTATTTAATTGCAATTTTTCCACTTGTATTGTGCCACAAATGTAGCCAGAATGGTGCTATTTTTACATTTTGAATTTTTAAAAACAGCAGAATTGATATCCTGTTTATTTTTGTAAACCTGCTCCGAAACCGTCTGTATTGTATAAAGTGCTATAGAAATGAATGTGACTTGACTTAAAAATGTATTCAATCGATCGGCGTTGGTTTATTTGTCATGTGTTGTTCAGTGTAATGTCTCATGATCGTGTGCGTGTTTTATTTACAGTAGCTCATCTTCACTTTGAAATCCAGGTCAAAGGTCATTGACCATAAGCAGCATCTTCCTGTTTGGGTCTGATGTTAATGTTTGCCCTTTGACCTCAGGACTGTGATCTCACGGTGCTTCCGTCTTTCATTCCGCATCATCCCTGATGACCGAAGCACTTCTGAACGCCGTCGCTGGAAGTGTTTTGACGGAGACGCTCAGGAATAGTAAGCGTGCGGTATAGAAGACGCACAGGAACTGCGCTGAATCCGTACGCGGAGGGGGAAAGCTGCTTTCCTGTGTGGCACTGGTCCTGTTGTGCGGGAAGTGTTTTGGAGGAAGTGCTGCAGCTGTGTTTGGTCTGTTTGTCTGTGAGGCAGATGGATGATGATGATGATGATGATGCTCTCCTCACGTCTCACAGCGCTCCTCAACTCCGCTTACACACAGACTGCTCATAACTAACGCTAGCTGAACTGCAGTCGAGATTCCCTTTTAAAGAGCGCTCCGTTGCACTGCATGTTAACAGATAGTAGTTATCTATTTCCATCTTCATCACTGCACTATTACGCTCACATGTGAAAATCCTCAGAATGAGTAGAGTGTGTGAGTGTGTGAGTGTGTGAGTGTGTGTGTGTGTGTGTGAGTGTGTGAGAGAGTGTGTGTGTGTGTTAGGGCTGTGCGATATTGGAAAAAAAAAAAGCGATACCTTGTTAAAAAATGCGATATGCGATACGATATTGCTTAAAGTGTGTAAAATCAATTTCAATTATATTTTAAAATATTTAAAAATGAAAATTATATAACCAATTTGTTTCACATTCTTTCTTGGAAAAGAAAGAATCACTACAACTTCTGAAAGTGACCAGCAGTGTTTTAGCATTACTTAGAGTAATGTCACAAATCAAAAAATGTCATTTTAACATCAGTGTGAATGACAAAAAAATGAATGACACTAATTTGATATCGTTGTAACTTTGCTTTCCACACACTTTAAGTACTTCTTCATATAGTCTGAGAAAGTTCAAACATGATTAAAGGCAAGTGAACAGTCAGTAAAAAAAAGAAAGAAAAAGGGGGGAAAAAATAACAAATATACAATTTACAAGCACAGATAAAATAAACAGTAGTATTCAGGTACAGAAATTTAATAATTAAGTATAAAATAACACTGCATAGTGTTCACTGTATGAATTAAATTTAGATTAATCTTTGTTATAGCTGTTTTGTTGTTTTGTTAACATTAGTGACATATTCAGCAGCACGTATTTATAGGCTGCTGTCCCTTTAAACCCGACTGCACGGATCCAGTGTAATGATACACATTCGATTTTTTTCTCAGCTGTTTACATTCATTTAAAACATAACCGACTGCGTTTACGAGAATGATCGTCGAGACGGGTACTATTTACATAATTCTGTGTGTATGTGTCTGTTCAAACATGAGGAGATGCGAAAGACGAATCAACTCGGTCTGAAACGCGTCTCTCTGTGTGCGCGCGCTTCAGGTGTGAGTCAGACAGCAAGACGAGACGGCAAAGAGTTGTTTTCTGCAACTTCTTGCACTAAACTATTTTAAACGTCAAGCAATTCTCTGCTATATGCGTCGAACTAAAACTTTGACCTTTTGCAATGTTTGGATTTAAGCAGCCTATTATTAAAATGATTCAGATATCGCACGCCGTTGCGATATGCATATTGCGATATTCCGATATTTTTCGATATATCGTGCAGCCCTAGTGTGTGTTTATATTTGATCTCTGCTGTAGTGTGTGGAGTCTGACAGTAGCGTGTGAATCTGATCACGGTTATTGAGACGTGTTGATTGTTGTATGGGTTCAGGAGGAGCTGTGTTTGATGACATCACACGATTAAAATGCTGCAAACAGAGAAAGAAAAGCTGGTGAAAGAGTAAACCGGTGCAGGCTCCTGTAATCAGGTCACGGGACAGACAGACGGCCTCCTCGTGTTTTCTCTCGTCTCTTCATTCAGAGCAGGAGCTGCTGCCAGCGACGGCTTTATTCTCTCTGTCTTCCTGTAGCTTCCTTTGAAGCGAGCGAGCAGGTAACGTCTCACACCAGAAGAAGATCTCCTGAAGTCTCATAATGCATTAATGTAAAATGAATCCTCCGTTCTGTGGTTTAGCAGACTTTGAATGCAGAACAAATTGAAACCAGAACACACGATTTAACATGATAGACGTGCACAACCTGCTGTAATGCAGATATGTATATTATAATATTATATAGATAATATGAGAGAGCGTTCTGATCTGTGTGTCACTGCTGTCGGGTGATTATGATGCCAACATTTGCATAGTCGTCACTAATAGCAATCAAACGTCGTGATTTTCAGTGTAATTCCCAACCGAAGGTCATTCTGGGATAGAATACCTCATGCTTAGCTTGCTTAATTTGTTAAACTGTAACTTTTTAATTAAAGTAACGGTTCAATGGCAAGAAGTAACACACTTCATTAGAGAAGTTAAACATGAACTAGTTAGAGGTATTTTAGAAGGAGCAGAGTCTTCTGAATGTGTGTGGATGATAATCAGCACTGTCCTCCTGAACATTAGTTGCATCAGTTTCTGTGCGGATTCAAACAGCAGAAATCATAAGCAATATTTCCTCTGTGGAAGAAATAGTTTTCAGATTTTGCTGAACGTTGGAACACGAAGAGCTTCAGCGTGCGTTATGTGTCAGCAAACACCGTCATCTGATTTATGTTTTTGATTCAAAGCAGTGAGGTATTAAAAATCAGAAACATAAAGGTACAGTACTAGTAAATATTTTCTAAATCAAGTATTTCTATCCTTTCTAAAGCGGTACAGTACCGATTGTTTCAAAGCAGCTTCACAGAAATAAAGCTGGATCAAAACGCAGATCCTTCATACTGAATACTCTACTATTATTGATTTAACGGCACTGGCTCTATCAGATCTGAATAACCTACACGGACAGATCAGAGGTGAATGGATAATTACCAGCTTCACTCTTTTCTGTGCACTGATGAGAATGAGTGTAGATCCATCTCAAAGACAACAGGAATATAAGTTACGTCTCTAGATATGACTTGAGTTCCTGCTTCGGTGCAAACAGCACAGAGATTCCTGTCATAGACTCGTGTGTTTGAGTTGTGTGTCATATATCTGTGTTTGCGAGCAGTCACCTTCACGAGTGCAGCATTTGAGGCAGTTCTTGACCAGAACAAGATCCAGCATGAAGCGGACACGAGACTTGATTGTACTGCATCTGCTTTATAACTTCATGGCAACAGCGCTTCACCATTTTAGAACAGAATTTCTGTGAGGCTGCTTTGAGACGATCTGTACTGTATGAAGCGCTGCAGAAGTACATGTGAGGTGACAGACTGAAGTGTCGGCGCTGGGAGCTTCAGGGCGTGAATCTGTGTGTTTGTGTTTGTTGTGTTTCTGAATGAGTGTGTGTGTGAGTGTTGACAGCTGCATGAACACTGAAGCACGCTCTTAATGAACTACCGCTCTGAGCTAAATAAACTAACCTGCTGCTCTTCAGTATCTCGATTGTGTGAAGCGCTATAAAAATAACTAGATAAAGTTTGTCGAGACAAACTTTGAAGTTGGCTTGAGAAAGCCAGACCAGAAAGTTTTAAAAGTTTGACGGTTTTCAGTTTAAAATAGTTTAGATTAAAAGATTAAAGTCTGAATGTTTTGAAGGCAATACAGTCTATTAGAAAAACAGATCGATTATAACTATTAGATAGATAGATTCTAGGGTTGCTATGCAGTTGCTAGGGTCCTCAGGGCAGTTGCTAGGGTGTTGCTATGTGGTTGCTAGGGTCCTCAGGGCAGTTGCTAGGGTGTTGCTATGCGGTTGCTAGGGTGTTGCCATGCGGTTGCTAGGGTCCTCAGGGCATTTTCTAGGGTGTTGCTATGCGGTTGCTAGGGTGTTGCTATGCGGTAGCTAGGGTCCTCAGGGCAGTTGCTAGAGTGTTGCTATGCGGTAGCTAAGGTACCCGGGGAGGTTGCTAGGGTGTTGCCATGCAGTTGCTAGAGACAGACAGAGACAGAGGCAAAAACTCCCTCTGACACATTAAAGATCATGAATTAAAGTCACTAGAGACTTTATGACGCAGATACTGGACATTAATGGTAACTGCTGCATGTTGATGCCAAACTGGACACGTTTTTGGAGCCGCAAGATTTCACAGTTGCTCCAGTGAACGTTTTATGACGGTGTGTTTTATGTATTTGCAGTGTTTCAGTCATAAATACTCTGTGGGTGTTTGAGATCCGACCGAGCGTCGTTTCTGATCCGGAGAGCTCATGAAAGATTGATCTGGGCTGAGTGAGGTCAGGTGAGACCGCTGAAGATCACACAAACGCACCGTTCACGAGTTCACTTCTACACGAGCTCAAGCGCTTCTGCTGTTTCAAACGCATTGTGTTCGGTGTGAGATGATTCCTGACCGGCTGAGTGTGTTATATGACGTCACAGACTGACCTCTGGCCATCAGAACACTGCTAATCCGCTTAACACGAGTATTATCTGATTATCTGTGTAACGTGACACTGAATAACGACCGAACACTCGAGCTGTGCGTCTGAACTGAGCCAGAAACACTACAGAACACTAGCGCTCCACTCATACTGAAGCTTTGCCAATCTTTGTTAGATATAATATACATAACTCAGATTATTTAACACTTATTTAGTCTTGGCATAAAGCCAAGCATTGATAACAGCTGTTTTAATAAGCTTGAACGGTCAATTTAGATCAGACCGGTAATCATTCGTTTTGTGGTTATGAGGATAACGGTATTTTTGAGACCCCGGTTACACCTCATATTAGGATCTGTTCTGTTCTGTGTGATCCAGTCAGAAGTGTTCAGCACTACATACGGGTGTAAAGGAGTACAGATCACTGCTGAACGCACACACGGAGGCAGTTAGAGAAACATGAGCACATCACATTTATAGAGTAAATCAGTGGTGTAATTAAACACAGCAGTGAACCACTCACCTGTCAATCATCCATTGAGCTGAAGAAGGTCTCTCTGTCCGTTTTGTTTTGAATGTGTCTTCGTAAATCAATAGTGACAGACGTCTGTATTGTTCGTCGTAATGCCTTCAGTTGTTAGAAGAACCCTATGAAATCCATTTTATGTTTTTTTCCCAAATTCTGTTTTTTTTTTTTTTCCTTTTTAATTTTTCTAGATTGTTTTTGTTTTTGTTTCCATTTAATTTTTTCTGGACTCTATTTTAATGGTTAAATGAAATGTTATTAATTAAGCATGTCTAATAATTTGAAATCATGAAACATATACAATTTAACAGAAATGTATTAAAAGTTAACCAACAATTACATTTTTAGGGGCCCTAATTTTTCTCAAATTCTGATTTATTTTTTTATTTTTATTTTATTGTGTCTTCTCTCAAACAGCATGGTTTAATTTTATTTTATTAATCAAAAGCATGTCTAATTAACTGAATTCATAAAGAATTATTTTATTAATGTGCATAAAACATTAATTTAATTTACCTTTAAATCAAATGAAAATCAAACAAATCCTCTCATTTTTTTTGCCAGACAAAGTGCTGCAGAACAGAGCTTTATTGTTAAAATTAAAACATGGAAGAAAAATTGTGTGAATATTCCCTAAACAAAAGTTTTAGGATATGAACATATGGAAAAGTCTACATTAGCTGTCAGTGTCATCACTGCGTCAACAACTAGTTCAGTTCTGTTGACACAATGAAATGTAAATTTCATGTAAATTCAGTTCTTCGGGAATCAGTTGAGTTGTGGCATTGTGGGAATAACTGAATTTAAAACCGTTAACCCGGATCATTCTTAACCCTGAGTTAGGGGTGTGCGATATATATCGTCTGCGATAATATCGTAATTGTTGTTTTAACGATGTGCGATTTGACATTATCGAGTATTTAGCAAAAACCATTCAAAACATCCCTACAGAGCGCACGCATACATTACGTGAAGTCTAGACTAGTGCGTGTGCGCATTTAGTGTGTTTTCTTTCACTGCATGATTCAGTCTATTAAAATACATTTAGAATGATCACAAATTCAAGACATGGCAGAAAATGTATATATTTATACCACTTCATATAGTTATTCAATTTCACACGAAGAGTGCCGTTTTTCTCCAAAGATTACTATGATTACAAATGTGACATTGAATTCAATAAACAAT
>NW_015555718.1:300008-302772 GCF_001515605.1 Sinocyclocheilus anshuiensis
AAATATCAGTATTTAACGTTTTATGTTTAATATATCAAAACATTATTTATGCATTTGTAATTGCAGGTTAAATGCATTCATGTCTTGCATTAAACAAAATACATGTGTGTAAATACATCTAAATGCCACTTCAGATGCAGCTTCTGTGTTGATTTCATTTGCTTGGTAACAGCCCAAATGTCTTATTATTCTAATTCCCTGATTAAATGTAAGAATTTGACTCAAAAGATAATGGACACTTCTAGAAAAAATGGCTTTATAAAGGTAAAAATGCCCATAAAATGTAAAAATCTGTTTAAACTTATTGGAAAAGATTAATTTCTATCAGTATGAACTGACCACCACACAGAATATGAAGAATATTAAAAACATTATGAGTCAGCTGTCTTCGGCAGTCCTTAAGATATCAGCACAATAACACACTCAGCAAAATATCGTCTAATTATCGTCATCGATAAAATCCCAGAAAATATCGAGATATAATTTTTTGTCAATATCGCACACCCCTACCCTGAGTTACATTGTTCCATATTTCATACCGTTAATATTTAAGCCTATCACACCGTACATTTGTAAAGTACATTATTTGCACATTCATGAGGTTAATAACATTGATTGGTGGAATGAAAGGACCTGCTCTGGTTGTTGTGAGTCTTCTGAATCTTACAGCACTTCAGCTCAGGAGTTTACCACAGTGAAATATGAAGTAAACAGTAAACATTTTTGAGATGGTTGAGCTGATGTGAGTAAGCTGGACTGGATGACAGATCCAGACACATTTCTGCTCCGGGAAGCGTTAGTAGCTGTCTGTATGACGGTATGTTTTATGTATTTGGGTCAGCCATATTCATAAATACGAATGAGAAAAGTCGTTCGTTTAGTCAACCCGTCTCCCCTTTAGAAATGTTAATATAGTGCAGCCTCTGAGATGTTTGGCATCTCCTTCTCACTTTTATTGTAAAGGACAGGAAGTTGATATTCAGCGAGACGCAGTTCTGTGTCTGACGCGGAGGCTGTGATTGACATACTAATGAACCGTTAAGAGCGCGACTTAATCCCGTGAATGAACGTCTTTCTCCGGGTGGATTAGAGGGGGTGTGTTTGTGTGCATGTTACCCCTTTCCTCTCCCACCCTCACCGAGTTCCCATGAGCTGCTGGTAGACATGCGTGCTGTGTGATTACTCATGTAACGAGCACGACCCGATCACTGTAATCATGTGCTCCACTAACGAGCCTCTTCCTGGCTGATGATGGGTGAGTTACTCCGTCAGGCCTCGTTAGTCAGGCTCGACCAGTTCTCTGCGGCTGATGCGAGATGAATGAAAATCCACCTCTGTTTACACCATCTTTAGCTCCATAAAGCGTCTCCCCCGGGCTTTATAACATTGACATGCGCTGCGGAGTGTAATCAGCTAAATTTAGCAGCTCTGAATACAGAGCCTCTGGTCTGTCCCTCTGCTCCACATCTAATGCTGTGTGTTTTCATCAGCGTCTGAAGATGCTGCAGAGTTGATCTTCATTAGTGGAGCGTTCGACGTTCGTACTTCATGCAGACTCTCTCAAACACAGACTGAAGCGCAGGTTTGGAGGAGGAGGACCGTGTTTAGTGTTGAACTGGAGGAGACCCTTCAGCTCTGCTTTACTCTCTGTCCCAATAGCCTGGCAGAAAATTATCTTTAGACGAAAGATCAACAAGCAATACACAAACAACACAACAACAACTTTAAAATAAAGAAGTAACACTTTATTTTAAGGTGTCCTTGTTACACGTTACATGTACTTGCTATTATAATAACAATTAATTACATGCAAGTAACCCTTTTCCAAAACCTAACCATATAGTAAGTACATGTAGTTAATTAATATTACTCAGTACTTAAATGTATAACTACACTGTAACAAGGACACCTTAAAATAAAGTGTAACCTGAAAAATATTACACAGAACCCACGAAACTCCTATACAATTCACCTAAAAGTGAACCTTGTTTATATTTATATATGATATATTTTTCTCTCTCATTGTCTTAAACACTAGTTCTAATTAATGTCAACATGAAATCCATAATTATTTAGTTTAGTCCTGAACTTAGTGTTTGATTCATCAGTGCATATTGTTCTAAAGAAAAATTATTTTATTTTATTTTCCAGTAAATTTCCTATGGATAAAATAAAGTCCTTCCCTATTTTTTTTCCTCAGTGTATAGCCTGTATCTTTCGTAAATATGTGACCCTGGAGCACAAAAGCAGTGTTAAGTCGCTGGGGTATATTTGTAGCAATAGCCAACAATACATTGTATGGGTCAAAATTATAGATGTTTCTTTTATGCCAAAAATCATTAGGATATTAAGTAAAGATCATGTCCCATGAAGATATTTTGTAAATTTCCTACCGTAAATAAATCAAAACTTAATTTTTGATTAGTAATATGCATTGCTAAGAAGCGACGGTCATGCATTAGATGCAGCCGCAGGAACACGGTTCTGACCTGAATGTAAGATTTGTTAGGATTGTAGAATAAGCCTTTAAGTAGGGCATATTGTGAGGTTTGCGAGAGTAAGCCCAGTGTAGGACAGACCGGTGCGACCGTTCATACTGTAACTGTACTAGGGCTGCACGATTAATCGCATGCGATGTTTAACGTGCATCTTATCAGTAAAGCCGGTTCTGTAATCAGCGGTAAATCTCTATCACCTGCGGGGTTTTTCATTGAGCAGCATTAACTACACAGAGCCGTTGTTCACTGACGAGCTGCGCAAAAAA
>NW_015555718.1:302851-320015 GCF_001515605.1 Sinocyclocheilus anshuiensis
CAAAAGCAGTCTTAAGTCGCTGGGGTATATTTGTAGCAATAGCCAACAATACATTGTATGGGTCAAAATTATAGATGTTTCTTTTATGCCAAAAATCATTAGGATATTAAGTAAAGATCATGTCCCATGAAGATATTTTGTAAATTTCCTACCGTAAATAAATCAAAACTTAATTTTTGATTAGTAATATGCATTGCTAAGAAGCGACGGTCATGCATTAGATGCAGCCGCAGGAACACGGTTCTGACCTGAATGTAAGATTTGTTAGGATTGTAGAATAAGCCTTTAAGTAGGGCATATTGTGAGGTTTGCGAGAGTAAGCCCAGTGTAGGACAGACCGGTGCGACCGTTCATACTGTAACTGTACTAGGGCTGCACGATTAATCGCATGCGATGTTTAACGTGCATCTTATCAGTAAAGCCGGTTCTGTAATCAGCGGTAAATCTCCATCACCTGCGTGCTTTCACATTGAGCAGCATTAACTACACAGAGCCGTTGTTCGATGTTTTGTGCAGCTCGTCAGTGAACAACGGCTCTGTGTAGTTAATGCTGCTCAATGTGAAAGCCCGCAGGTGATGGAGATTTACCGCTGATTACAGAACCGGCTTTCTGACAAGATGCACGTTAAATATCGCATGAGATTAATCGTGCAGCCCTAAACTGTACTATATAATATCGTGGAAGATAGATTTACATCAGCTATTTTACAACACTTTAAAGGGTCTTAAAAAGTCTTAATTTGCCCTTACACAAATTACAGCCTTAAAAAGGTCCTAAATTAGAGCAGATTCTTAAAATCATGGCATTAAATGTTACATGCACTGCAAAAAGTATTTTGTCTTGTTTTCTAAACATCTTTAAATCAAGATAGATTTACTGGAGATGCTAAATGAGAATAAGAAAAATTATTTTTAGTATGATTGTTTTGACTTTGCAAAACAGCAATGCCTTACCGCACAATTTAATCTGACAAATAACGTGATAATTTAATATGACACTGACTAAGGTTTATGTATGGTGTTTTTGAAGAGATCTGAACTCTTCACACGCTCCTGTGCACACAAACTCACACAGTCTGTAAAAGCAGAAATGAGTTCGCTCAACGAATGAGAGGCAGCAGAAGAATCCGGTGTTTCTGTCCCTTCAAGCGTCTGCTGCTGTAGTTGAAATGTCAGAGAGAGAGAGAGAGGCCGATTAAAAAAGCACACTCACTGGTAAAGTAGTCACTGGGGAAATTGAGAGTATTAATATGACACTGCTTTCAGCCTCGTCCTGACCTGGTTTTCCTTCTCCCGCTGGGGGAACCGCAGCACTTCTACGGTTCAGTGTTCAGACGCTAATGGGAGCTAAATATTAGATGACTGCACTTCCCATCAGAGCGCTTCATGAGGCTCATCAGTGTGATCGGACAGGTCTTCATGAGGTCATGTGACGCTGAGGTCACTCCCGTCCGGTCCGGTTCGGTCCGCTGATTCACCCGCTTCCTGGATCCTGTTCTCTAGTCAGCAGTCTGGACTACATTTGGGTTTATTCCACTTCACATGTAAACATGCTGAAGAGACACTGCTGTACTGTGAGGAGGAACTCCATTATTGCATTTCCTGTGGCCGGTTGAATACACTTAGGCTCTATGTTAAGACTATCTCTAAATAAATAGTCTTTCTTAAAGAAAAAAATTAGATGACTAACTTGTAACTGGCCACTTAAGTAAATGCAAATATTGGTTGCTAGGCTGTTGTTAAGGGGATCTGGGTTGTTCTGGGTGGTTGCTAGGCTGTGTTGGGTGGTTCTGGGTGTTCTAGGCAGTTTCTAGGGTGTTGCTAGGTTGTTCTGGGTGGTTGCTAGGGTGTTGCCAGGCTGTTCTGGGTGGTTGCTAGGCTGTGTTGGGTGGTTCTGGGTGTTCTAGGCAGTTTCTAGGGTGTTGCTAGGTTGTTCTGGGTGGTTGCTAGGGTGTTGCCAGGCTGTTCTGGGTGGTTGCTAGGCTGTGTTGGGTGGTTCTGGGTGTTCTAGGCAGTTTCTAGGGTGTTGCTAGGCTGTTCTGGGTGGTTGCTAGGGTGTTGCTAGGTTGTTCTGGGTGGCTGCTAGGGTGTTGCTAGGGTGTTCTGTGTGGTTGCTAGACCGTGTTGTGTGGTTCTGGGTGTTCTAGGCAGTTTCTAGGGTGTTGCTAGGCTGTTCTGGGTGGTTGCTAGGGGTGTTGCTAGGTTGTTCTGGGTGGCTGCTAGGATGTGTTGGGTGGTTCTGGGTGCTCTAGGCAGTTTCTAGGGTGTTGCTAGGCTGTTCTGTGTGGTTGCTAGGCTATGTTGGGTGGTTCTGGGTGCTCTAGGCAGTTTCTAGGGTGTTGCTAGGCTGTTCTGGGTGGTTGCTAGGGCGTTGCCAAGCAACTGTGATATTCCGGCTGGTTGCTAGGTGGTAGCTAGGATATTGATAGTTGTTAATAATAATAGTTTTAAATGTAAAGTCCCTGTCAAGCAAACATGCGCTTGAGGCTGCAGTCGCTGTGTGTCTGTATAGACTTCACCCGTGCAATAACTAGTCTCTCAGCGCTTCACCCGTGCAATAACTAGTCTCTCAGCGCTTCACATGTGCAATAACTAGTCTCTCAGCCGTCACCCGTGCAATAACTAGTCTTGTTGCTAGGCTGTTCTGAGTAGTTGTTGGGGTGCTCTGGGTTTCTACAGTGTTTTCTTCCTGTCTAAGAACTGAATGCTACTCAGGGTTCTCTCTCTTGTTAATCAATCAATTTACATAATTTTTCCAGTCGTTCATGATTGACTAAATATGGGTTAAGGATCGGGATTATAAAAAAAAATTTTTTTGCTTCTATAAAACTAGAAAATATGCATACTCATTGTAAAAACTTTTCCAGGTCTAGAAATCACACTTTTAAAATCAGGATTCCTCATATATTCAGGTTCTTCTATCTGGTTGTTGAAGGGATGAATTAAAATAAGAAACATCTTGATTTTTAGTTGTTTGGGCTGATTTTAATGCCTGTCTTGTGTGATTTTAAATAATTTAAAGCACTAGGAGGACTAGCACGAGTGATGACTGACTTCACTTTCTGCCGTTGCACAGGATGATTGTGTGTTCTGGGTTTCAGGGCTCCGCTTGCGTCCGGTTTAAGAGCGTGGCCCCCCGTCAAACACATCTTTGATTGACTAAATATGGGTTAAGGATCGGGATTATAAAAAAAATTTTTTTTGCTTATATAAAACTAGAAAATATGCATACTCATTGTAAAAACTTTTCCCGGTCTAGAAATCACACTTTTAAAATCAGGATTCCTCATATATTCAGGTTCTTCTATCTGGTTGTTGAAGGGATGAATTAAAGAAACATCTTGATTTTTAGTTGTTTGGGCTGATTTTAATGCCTGTCTTGTGTGATTTTAAATAATTTAAAGCACTAGGAGGACTAGCACAAGTGATGACTGACTTCACTTTCTGCCGTTGCACAGGATGATTGTGTGTTCTGGGTTTCAGGGCTCAGTTTGCGTCCGGTTTAAGAGCGTGGCCCCCCGTCAAACACATCTTTGTCATCGGTGCTCCTCTGCGCTGACCTGAGGCTCTCAGATGAGCGGATTACTGGAGCGCAGCAGGAGCCTGATAACTGACACCAGGGGCCCCAGCGCCTCCTCACGGGCCCCTGGCCCTCAATGCCGAGTGTGTGTGGCGCTGATCTCCTCGATCGCAGATAGCATCTCAATCACTGCAGTCGTTTGCATGAATGAAGTGTGTGAATCTGCGGCGGGGGCTGGCGTGTTTTGATCGTTGCGTGCCGTGTTTGCAGCGCTGGCTAATAGCGCGTGAGTAGATGCGGAGCGCCTGTGTTTGATCGCCCGCAGAGTTTCAGGCACTCAGCTGGAATATTTGCTTCAGTGGCTTTCTAGAGAGCATCTCTCAGCCTTCCTGTGCGTGTATCGAGCCTCTGAAGACACAGTGTGCGTGAGAGCATTTCTGAGCGCTTGATGGTCAGAAAATGCATCGCTGCTCCAAGCTCATCTGTCACTTTAAAGTTTGAAAGGCCGTAAACCAATAAAAGTGCCATCAGCCGTGAGCGTATGTGGGTGTCATCTACAGCGCTTCATACAATACAGCTTCTTTCAAAGACGCTCCGCATTAATAAACAACAACAGAATCAGTGATTCAAACTTCAAAAATGAGGCAAATCCACTGTAAATTAGCTGCAGCAAGAGTAACAGTAACACTGTCGATATTACTACATCTGACACTGTGCATGTAAAATTCAACTGATACAGAATTATTCATCTCATTCATCTCTCACAAAAACTTATACTGGATTACTTAATAATAGACTTTAATATATATTTCATATAAAAAAACATTTTGAACGTATTGAGTTTCCATCAGAAATTACTATAAGAAATAGTGGTCACTTTATTTTTAGGTCCAATTCTCACTATTAATTAACTACGGCGTTTCCCTCAGTAAACTCCTAATTACTGTTTATTAATAGTTAGTAAGGCAGTTGTTAGGATTAGGAATGTAGAATATGATCATTCAGAATATATGCTAGTAATATGCACACTAGTTACAGTTTTTTTTTGTGTGTGTGTATTGTGTGTGTATTGTGTGTGTGTGAGTGTGTGTGTGAGTGTGTGTGTGAGTGTGTGTTCATCCATATCAAGGTGAGAAGAATCCCTAATGCTTTGGGAGGCACTCAAACTGCCCAGAGCACACTAGAGATTACCCACAATCAGGGATGGCCTGGGAGTAAAAAACGGCCCTGGATTTTCCCCCAAATAGGCCTTGCCTACAACTACAAACAGCCGCTACTATCTCACAGTTTTACAGCAGTCAGTGTATTGCATTTATGCCAAAAACCCATGGTGATTGAAATAAATGTATTATTGTATGAATTAAAATACTTGAAATATACATAAAAAGAGCAGAACGCAAAAATGTATATTATGCATAACGATAAACATAAAATTAGAATGTAGAAACCAGAAACAACAGAACTATTCTACAATTTTGAGTATTCATATGTCTTTGTGTGTGTGTGTGTGTGTGTGTGCGCGCGCGCGTGTGTTTGTGCGTGCGTGTGTTTAGTGTGTGTGTGTGAGAGAGGTCTGGCCGTCCGTTGTTCTCATTGTTCAACATTTAGCTTAGTTATCGCTCTTTATTCTGTCTGATGTGTGTGATCTTGCAGTCTAAGAGATGAAGTGCTGTTTACTAGCACTAGTGTTGATAGTCATGCGATTAAAGCTCTAACAGCCCGTTCTTTACTTTACTGTAAAAGACAGATTTATTTCTACTCACATTAAACTGTGCTGTCTGAGAGACCCGTGCTGGACTGATCTGGACTGATGCGGTCTGGAGGAGGGAGTCATTATTCTCAATGACAGAAATAAGATCCTGTGTAATTGACCTTTGACCTTCCTCTCTGGTTACCGTGGTAACTGGCCGACATCACCACACTCATCTCGCATTGGCTTTATCTTTTGGCTGTATGTCAGCGTTTGCTCTCTTGGCTGTGTTGAGGTGCATTATGGGATCATCAGCAGGTTGTACTTCCTCCGTTCATTATCGAGTGCATTAGACTCTGATGGGCTCCTGGCTCAGGGATCGTCCCGTATGGATTGTTGGCAGGTCTGGGTTTGTGTTTCCAGAAGAGCGGGGCGGATCGATGCACTGGGAGCGCCGGATGGGAAACACAGAGTGCTTCGGAATGTCTGTGAGACAGAACGGAGCCGAACGGCCCCTCGTTTCTCTCCAGGCTACGGGTACATTTACCCAACCGGAGCTATCGCCTGTATGGACAGAACAAAACACAGCGGTGAAATCAATACGTCGATACGCTACCTGTGAGCAGTGTTGGGCAAGTTACTCTGAAAATATAATCAAATTACTGATTACTGATTGCTCCTTTTAAAAGTAATCACGTTACTGTTCTGATTACTTAATTTCAAAAGTAATTAGTTACATTACTAGTTACGTTACTTTTTTCTCCATGAAATTTATGAAATCCCAGCATACACGCTCCCGATAAATATTTATTAAAGCATCAACATTCACAGAACACTTAACTAATTAACTAAAGCAAGCTGCTGCGTGCATGGTTTGGCAGAATACCAGCAAAGAGCGCTGCATTTATAATCTCTAAAAGACATCTCAGTTCATCGCAATCTCACAAATCTCTGTTATAACGCAATAAATATATGCATAATGAATGTTTCATAATGTCTACAATTCGTGTGTTATAATGAGAGCTTCGTGAGCACGCAGATTTCAGCACTGCATTGCTCAATGATGCAAACACGTGTTATAGCTTAAATAGAAACTCTGCATATGCTTGCACCTGTTAATCTCGCAGCTCAAGTGTGTGACGTGTGTCAGAGGCTCTTCCTCTCGAAACAGACTGAAGGAACATAAAAACATGTTTATAGCAGCTACAGGAATAACAACACACGGTTGAATGCAGGACACAGACGTTTGACGGAAGCTCTAGCGCCCCCTTCAGTCCTGCGCTTTGATGATTTCAGTAGTGTTTCAATAGAGGTTGATTCAATGGATGGACAGCAGGAAGTGATGTCGCTGCCCTCCCGCTCAGAGATTCTGCCCGTGGTTCTGTATTATAGACAGAAAAGCGGCATGACAGGCCGTCAGGGGCTTATGGGATATCGTCCTGACAGAGGTCACGTCCCCTCATTCACAAACAATTCATATCTCACCCATCAGCCTCCTGTCTGTCCTGTTTCTCTTTCCTGCATTTATTCATGATTTTAGTCATGTGATTCAGTGCAGACACAGTACAATGTGAGTGTGTGTTCACTGCATACACCGCCTTATACACTTACACACTGTGTGTTTATATACATATAGATAGATATATAGGTATATATTATGCTGACACCATCATCACCCGTTTGTATGAGCTCTAATTAACTCTCTTATTGTGTTATTGATGGTGTTCCCATAATGCCCTGCTCCCGTCTCATGAACTCACTGTGACAGCAGCTGAATAAAAAGCGAGTGTGTGGAGGATGCTGATGGGAAGGTGGATGTGCAGCATCTGTAGATGAACTGACAGACAGATGAACCGTGTGTGTTCAGACTCTAGAGACGCGTGGCTGTGCTGCGTCTTCATCAGGAGTGTGTGTGTTTGGAGAAGCTGCTTCACATCATTATACAGAGTCACAGGAAGTACAGAGTCAGTGCAGGTGAATGAACGAGAGCTGCTGCTGGGTAATTAGCTGTCATCAATAACAGCCTCTCTCTCTCTCTCTCTCTCTGTGTGTGCTCTGTTTCTGAGGTCCATTAAGCTTTGAGTTTTTTGGACCCAAATAAGCCTGCAGGGCCTGATAAGTTGGAACCATTTTATCTAAAGCTAGCAGCTGATTTTACTGCTGAACTGTTGGACTTATTTATTTAATCTTTCTATTTCCCAATGTGAAATCCCAAAGATTTGGAAGTCTGCTTTTGTTTCTCCTCTTTTCAAAGGGACAGAGCTAGGAAAAAAGGGTTTTGGATATAATGCGTCTTTGGCTTGGAATAATCTACAAAACATCTTAAAGTTTACCATGCTTCTGTCATTAAATCGGTTTAAGCTACTTTTAACAAATGATGTGTTTTATCCTCTGGTAAATTGTTGTTGTGATCTTTGATTTGTGTTTTTGATGGAAACTTGCACCCATCTTACTTGTCTGTCCGTTTTTCTAATACAGACTTGCGCTATAAACTTCGCTCAAATGATCTGTTATATTTCAAAGTTCCTCGGGTTCAAACAGAGCTAGGAAAAAAGGGTTTTGGATATAATGCGTCTTTGGCTTGGAATAATCTACAAAACATCTTAAAGTTTACCATGCTTCTGTCATTAAATCGGTTTAAGCTACTTTTAACAAATGATGTGTTTTATCCTCTGGTAAATTGTTGTTGTGGTCTTTGATTTCTGTTTTTGATGGAAACTTGCATATTTATGTTACTTGTTGCTGGTTTCTTGGCCAGGTCACTCTTGTAAAAGAGATTTTAATTAGAAATTAATTTAATTAATTAATAAATAATATAAATTATTAATTAAATTAATTTTTTAACCTGGTTAAATAAAGCAATGAAATGTGTGTGTGTTTGTGTGTGTGAGTGTATTATAGTGTGTGAGTGTTGTGTGTGAATTTGTGTGAGTGTGTTATAGTGTGTGTGTGTGTGTATGTGTGTGTGTGTGTGTGTGTGAGAGAGTGTGTGTGAGTGTGTTATAGTGTGCGTCTGTGCGTGTTTGTGTGTGTGTGAGTGTAAGAGAGTGTGTCTGTGCGTGTGTGTGTGTGCGTGTGTGAGTGTATGCGTGTGTGTGTGTGAGTGTATGTGTGCGTGTGAGCGTGTGAGTGTGTTATAGTGTGTGTCTGTGCGTGTTTGTGTGTGTGTGAGTGTAAGAGAGTGTGTCTGTGCGTGTGTGTGTGTGCGTGTGTGAGTGTATGCGTGTGTGTGTGTGAGTGTATGTGTGCGTGTGAGCGTGTGAGTGTGTTATAGTGTGTGTCTGTGCGTGTTTGTGTGTGTGTGAGTGTAAGAGAGTGTGTCTGTGCGTGTGTGTGTGTGCGTGTGTGAGTGTATGCGTGTGTGTGTGTGAGTGTATGTGTGCGTGTGAGCGTGTGAGTGTGTTATAGTGTGTGTCTGTGCGTGTTTGTGTGTGTGTGAGTGTAAGAGAGTGTGTCTGTGCGTGTGTGTGTGTGCGTGTGTGAGTGTATGCGTGTGTGTGTGTGAGTGTATGTGTGCGTGTGTGTGTGTGTGTGTGAGTGTATGCGTGTGTGTGTGTGAGTGTATGTGTGCGTGTGTGTGTGTGTGTGTGTGTGAGTGTATATGTGCGTGTGAGTGTGTTATAGTGTGTGTCTGTGTGCGTCTGTGCGTGTGTGTGTATTATAGTGTGTGAGAGTGTGTTGTGTGTGTGAATTTCTGTGAGTGTGTCAGAGTGTGTGTTTGTGTGTGTTTGGGTACAGATTTGTTTCTATAAGTGAATAAATCTGACTTTAATAAATCTTTAATAAATCATAACTCAAGTCACATAATTGAATTATAATTAGATCTATATAAAAACAATATGTCAGTTGTATTTGTAATTTGTAGTTCATTTAATTTACATCTGTTGATCTGAAGCAAACGTCTCAAAACCGAATATGAAATGAATAGCAGAACATTCTGTGAACGCTACAAACAAGCAGCTTTTGAATGTTTTTAATATTAATAAGCTCATCATCAGCATAATGTCATTCCCAGCGTCCTCTCTGTTGTGTGTGAAGAGCAGCAGCTGAGCGCTAATGCAGATTAATCCGTTCTCTGATGAGACAGCAGGACTCTGAGGGTCTGTGAGGGTCTTCAGCACAGATAGAGCTGAATGTGTCAAGTGAGTCTGATGATAGACTTTATGCAGGGCGATGTGAGTGTCACGTGACCTTCTGTGGACTGAATTCTCTGCATTTGAATGTCCTGCATCTCATCACTGTCCCATCATCTCTTCAGGTGTTCAGGACACTGATCGTGATCATCAATAGATTTACTGTTGTTTTAGTGCCATTAAAGGGATAGTTCACCCAAAAATGAAAATTAGCCGATGATTTACTCGCCCTCCAGCCATCCTAGGTGTACATGACCTTTTTCTTTCAGACGAATCCAATCGAAGTTATATAAAAAAATATCCTGGCTCTTCCAAGCTTTATAATGGCAGTGAATGGGTGTTATTTTTCAATAGTCCAAAAGAAGTCCAATAAAGTGCATCCATCCATCATAAAAAGTGTCTCACACGGCTCCGGGGGGTGAATAGAGGCCTCCTGAAGCGAATCGATGTGTTTGTGTAAGAAACATATCCATATTTAAAACTTTATAAACCATAATCTCTAGCTTCCGCTAACTGTCGTACGCGCGTTCATTCCGGCGGATGACGTAAGCGTAGCGTAAGCTCTGGTGAGAATATGCTCGTCTCGCGAGAACCGACGTTTGTTTACAGGAGCAAAGGAAGCAAAATTTCCTCACTTTAGCAAAGTCTCCTCTCGGCTTATATCGAAATCCTCCCACATTTTTCTTTACAAATCCTCGTTTTGTGCTTTATTGGACTTCTTTTGGACTATTAAAAAAATAACACCCATTCACTGCCATTATAAAGCTCGGAAGAGCCACATTTTTAAATATAACTCAGATTGGATTCGTTTCGATTTCTGTTTTATATTTTCTCTTATATTTATGTTATATTCTGTTTTTTTATTTTCCTATTTTAATTTCAGTGAAAGTTTTAGTAATTATGAACAGAAGCTGGAAGATCATCATAAACACATGAATGATGACGGTACACACAGTGAACAATAACGTCTTTATGCGTCGTCTCTGAAGGGCCCCGGGCCCCAGATGTGTCGTGGGTAATGAGGCAGTAACGGGAGATTCTGGGTGGCCACACATTTACTGTAATGCAGCTCTTAATGGTTGAAAAGCTTTAGTGGTGTCTCGGCATTTTACCACATTTTTACCGCGTTGTTGTGATTACGGCTAGTCACGGATCCCACACGTGACGAGAGACGCTTCATTTGTGGAGACGGACGGATGGATGTGAACGGGTGAAGCGGCTCTTGATGAAAACACGTCCCTCATGACAGAACTCAACGCTCGTTTAGGAGTTTAATGAGGACGAGCCTGTTTCAACCTGACTTTCATTCCCTGCTCTTCTTACGGTTCACTTCTGAGGAGTAAATGAATATAAAGTTAAAATGAAATGAAATGAGAAAAGTTGCTTTGGAAACTGGCTGTTTTTTTTAATATTTCATTTGATTTCAGTTAACATTTATTTTGTTTCAAGTAACAAAAACGTTTTTAATGGTTTTTAGTTTTAGTTCATTATAATAACTCTGCTCTGATGTCAGGTCATGTGACATGCAGGTAAAAATATTTTAAGATAAAATATTAAATTTTGTGTGTGCGTTTCATTTTGATTGTTTTTATGTTAAAATTATATATTTATTTTAATTTTACATCTGGTCAATTTCGATCAACTCATAAACCCCAGTTTGAGAAACCTTGATCTGTATTAGACTATATTACACATGTTTATAGAAAAGTGATTGAAAAAAATATATATTGAAAACATACACTACCAGACAAAAGTTATTCCAGTCTTCAGTGTCACATGATCTTCAGAAATCATTCTAATATGCTGATTTGCTGCTGAAGAAACATGTATTATTATTATTATTATTATGTTGAAAACAACAGAGTAGAATTGTTTCAGGTTTCTTTGATGAATCGAAAGTTCAGAAGAACAGCATTTATCTGAAATAGAAATCATTTGTAACATTATCACTTTATCATCACTTTTGATCAATTTAAAGCATCCTTGCTAAATAAAAATATTAATTTCTATAATTTCTTTCCCAAAAAAACTATTATACTGACTCCAAGCTTTTGAATGTAGAGTGTATAATGTTACAAAAGCTTTTTATTTCAGATAAATCTTTCTATTCATCAAAGAATCCTGAAAAAAATGTAATAATAATCAGAACAATAATAATAAATGTTTCTTGAGCAGCAAATCAGCATATTAGAATGATTTCTGAAGATCATGTGACACTGAAGACTGGAGTAATGATGCTGAAATTTCTAATCAAATAAATGCAGGCTTGGTGAGCAGAAGAGAAATCTTAAAAAAAAACATTAATAAAATCTTACTGTTCAAAAACTTTTGACTGTTAGTGTAAATGTAGTAACGTTACATTTTTTCTTTTATTTTAAAAACTTGTTACAATAATTTTTAATTTATGTAAATTGTAGTATATAAATGTAAAGGTATTATTTTAGGCACAATATAGTGTTACTCCAGATGTTAATTAATAATTCCTGATGTAATTCCAATGACGATCAGTGATGAATCCTAGAGTGCATTTGTGATTGATTATCATTATAACGGATCAGTCCGTGAGTTTGTCTTTCATAACAGCAGAAGGCCCACAGAGAGAGGAAGCAGACGGGATGCTGGTTGCCATGTCAACGTCACTGTACTGTACTGTACTGTACTGGAGTGCAGCTTCAGCAGATTGATCCTCATCTCAGCGTTTGAGAGCTGCAGGACGATTACAGTCATAGGACTGGAGCTGATGTTTGACCCGAGTTCAGATGAGTTAGCACTCATTCAAGTCAAATCATCACTGCTCCTCCACCAGTTCCCCGGTGTCTGGATGTTCCTGTGAAGTCAATGAAAACATAATTCTCTCACCGTTTAATGATCCTTGTGCTGCTCTGAACCCGTATGACTTTATTCGTTTCACAGCGCCGTTGTTTCAGGTTGATATCTCTGCGGTTTGTAAATATGTGAGAACATTCTGGTGTCATTTGTTTCTCAGGAACCTGCTGTCTGTCTCCTCATGTGTTCAGTAAAGCAGCTGTGTTTCCTCCAGTGCTTCCAGTGAAGCATCGTCTGCTGTCCTGATCATTTCTGATGTCATTTCATAGTATTTTACTGTTTGTCGAGATGAAATTAAATGCTTTAAAGTTTCAAAAAGACACAGATGTTCCATAAAAGTATGATTAAAAAAGCAAGCATAAATGTGGAAGATGAGCTTCTCTGTGTCTGTACTGATCTTCAGACACGGACGGGTGATTCGTCTGGTCTGAATCTGACTGAAGCTCTTCTGCATTATTCTGCCTGAAGCTTTTCTTCCACATACCTTAATAATGTATGGAAGCTTTTAGTGGCCCACTTTAAGAGCATCATTGGATTACAGAAAAAGATACAACAAATAAAACGTCTTTGACATTCGATACAGACACTTGATGTGTGTTGACATGTAAGACGCTCCGTTTTACACGTGATGTGACACTCTTGTCAGTTCATGCAGCTGAAGACCTCAGTGCTTAAATAACCCAGAAACAAGCGCTGAACTAAGCCAGGAACAATCACTTAACTAACCTGGAACCTACCGCTTAACCAACCCGGAAACAAGTGTTTAACTAACAATCACAATCACTTAACTAACCTGGAAACAAGCCTTAACTCACCCAGAAACAAGTGCTTAACCAACCCGGAAACAAGCGTTTAACTACCCGGAAACAAGCGTTTAACTAACCCGGAAACAATAGCTTAACCAATCCGGAAACAAGCGCTTAACTAACCCAGGAACAATCACTTAACTAACCTGTAAACGAGCGCTTAACTAACCCAAAAACAATCACTTAACCAATCCGGAAACAAATGCTTAACTAACCCAGGAACAATCACTTAACTAACCTGTAAACGAGCGCTTAACTAACCCAAAAACAATCACTTAACCAATCCGGAAACAAATGCTTAACTAACCCAGGAACAATCACTTAACTAACCTGGAAACAAGCGCTTAACTGACCCGGAAACAAGCGCTTAACCGACCCGGAAACAAGCGCTTAACCGACCCGGAAACAAGCGCTTAACTAACCACCCACAACCATAACGGCACAAATAGTGATGTTCTTACTCAGTATCAGTGTCATTTTAGTGTCATTGAGATACTAATATGTTTTTTTAGAGTTTTATAATATTTTTAATTAGGTTTTATTTTGATATTTTCTGCTTTCATATTAACTGTAAAGTTGTAGTAATTTTGTTGTTTTTGTCTTTTTTAATCCGTTTTTGTTGTTTTTAAATGTCTATATAATTTATATATATTTATAGAATGCATTTCACCTCTGCTCTAGCTTGTTTACCCGGAAACAAGCGCATAACTGACCCGGAAACAAGCGCTTAACTGACCCGGAAACAAGCACTTAACTGACCCGGAAACAAGCGCTTAACCGACCTGGAAACAAATGCTTAACCGACCCGGAAACAAGCGCTTAACTAACCACCCACAACCATAACGGCACAAATAGTGATGTTCTTACTCAGTATCAGTGTCATTTTAGTGTCATTGAGATACTAATATGTTTTTTTAGAGTTTTATAATATTTTTAATTAGGTTTTATTTTGATATTTTCTGCTTTCATATTAACTGTAAAGTTGTAGTAATTTTGTTGTTTTTGTCTTTTTTTAATCAGTTTTTGTTGTTTTTAAATGTCTATATAATTTATATATATTTATAGAATGCATTTCTCCTCTGCTCTAGCTTGTTTACTAATCTAGTTTTTACTAATCCTGTCATTGTGTTTTATGAATGCTGTGATTCTCTGACAAATTGCTTGTGATATTTCTTTATTTGTAAGTTGCTTGGATAAAAGTGCTGAATGAATATATGTAGATGTAAGACTGAGCACATCAAACTCACTGTATCCCAGCATGTATGATGTGATGTGATGACTGCTGACGGGATTGATGTGATGTGATGAGGTCTGTAGATGAGCTCAGAGCTTCTGATGATGATGAAGAAGGTTGTGTTTGTGTTGGCAGTGCTGAAGCTCACGCATCTCACTGCATCATTAATGAATGCAAACATGCTGTTCTACATTGTTTGATTTGTCTTGTCGGAGACATTCATTCGTCTGTTGTGAGTCTGAAGTGTCTCAGTGTTTTGTTCAGTAGTTTGATTGGTTCTCTGTGTTTCTCTCAGTCTTCATCATCCAGGCGTCTTCGCTTCAGTTCTCCGAAGAGCCCCAGTCTCAGGATGCGTTACACGGCCGCAGTGCAATCCTGCGCTGTGAGCTCAGCGGCCCGGCGGACATGCGGTTCTGGTGGACGCAGGACGGCCGGCGTGTGGACGACTCGGACTGGCGCTTTCAGGAGGGCAGTAACCTGAAGTTCACCGCGGTGGACCGTCACGCAGACACGGGCAGCTTCCAGTGTGTGGCGTCCAGCAGCTCCACCGGAGAGACCGTGAGCTCCGCCAGCGCCTCCTTCAACATCAAATGTGAGCAGAGCTTCAGCTGCGAGTGTGTGTGTCTCTGGAAACGAGACGTCACGGCTCTTCAGAAGTCACATTTCAAATCATCTTTCTGTCATTCCCTCTCTCTCTCTCTCTCAGTCAAATTTTAGTCATGCTGCATAATGGTTAACAATTAATGCACAATTACTTTGCTCAAAATTATAATCACAACTACTGAACAGATTTATTTCTAGATTTTTCTTCTCTTTTTTGTTGAAGAAAATAGAGATACGGAGAGTTTTTGTTTTTTATTTTAGTGATGGTTGTGGATGTTGTTGTGTGTCCTCAGGGCTGGAGAGGGGGCCGGTCACCATGAATGAACCCGCCTCAGAGGCGGAGCTAGAGGAGGCTGAGCGAATCGTGCTGCAGTGTCACATTGATGGACATCCACGGTGAGTCCAGCCTCGGATTGGACAGTTAAGATGAGTTTGATCCTCACACAGAACACCTGGAATATAATGCCATATGAACTGTGAATCATGTAGATTACTATTTGTGACGAGTGGGGGCGGGGCCGAGAGCCGTGGGAACGGAGCGAGGCCGGTGGAGTAATTGATAATGAGCGACACCTGCACCACTCACCGGTCTCGAGTCTCACGGTGGAGCTCCGGAAGGATAAAAAGGAGGAGTGACGACAGTGCAAGACGAGAGAGGACCAGGCCTGGACTTTATTTTGTGTTTTGGTTTTGTTTGTGCGCGACAGTCGTCCGCGAGGGGCTGTCGCACTGTTTTGTGTTTATTTTATTAAAGTTTTGTTTAAATGTCCGCCGGTTCCCGCCTCCTTCTTCCCGTGACTACGAACTTTGTTACAGGGCTGTCGCGCTATTTTGTGTTTATTTTATTATTAAAGTTTCCTTTGAATGTTCGCCGGTTCCCGCCTCCTTCCATCGTTCCAGCACCACCGCCTCGGGCAGCCACCAACGGCCTCTCCGCTTGTTCCTGCTGCCCGATCTCCTCAGCACCGCAATCCCCCTCAGCAGCGAGGGCTCTCTGACAGCGTGTCCCTCCTGTCACACTGTTGATGACACGAAATACAAAAATGCTAAAAGGTAATTGCGACTTTATATCTCACAATTCTGAGTTTATATTTTGCAATTCTGACTTTTTTCACAATTCTGTGTTTATATCTTGCAACTCTAACTTTTTGTTCTGGCAATTCTGAATTTATATCTTGCAAAATCAGAATTGTGAGATAAAAAGTATTGTTTTATTCCATGGCAGAAACTGTCTTCTATAGGTTACAGACGTGCTTCTGATCATACTCTGCTGACTGTCGCTGTGTGAAAAGATGTTTCTGACCTGTACAGGCCGAGCAGTAAATGGTTCAAAGATGGAGATCAGCTGGACAGAAAGGACAGGATCCTCATGCTGACCAACCTCAGCACAGGCGATTCTGGGATATACTCCTGCTGTGCTCAAAATGCTGCAGGAAAAGTGTGCAGTAACCACAACATCACCCTCAATATCATCGGTAAGATTATTAGAGGTAAACAGACACAAGCTCAGGTTCTTCTAGATTAGATTCGTCCTTTAGATTCTATTAGAGTTTCAGAGTGAGCATGTTTAGTTTAAGTTTTTAGATGTGTGAGAAGACGTGCCGTCTATGTAGACTGCATGAGCGTGTCATTGATGCCCAGGCATGCAGGTTTTATTGTGTGTGTTCTGTAATGTTTGTCACCTCATGTGCGCAGCTAAACAGAAATGTCTGAAGCGTAACCCAACACCTCGGTCGGCCTGCCCATCAGCCACCTGTGCTGCTTACGCACACACCTGCAGACAGAATAAAAGCTCTGCTGAAGAATAAAGAGATCAGCTAGAGCATGAAAATTACAAATGAAAGGAGAGAGCGAGAGGAGCGAGGATAAAGAGCTTTAGCAGAAGAATACTGGGCGGCAGTGAGAGTGAGAGTTTACACACACAGACAGACCTGAACATGTCTGTCTGATCCTAGAGCGTGTCTGTCTGATCTACAGTATGTCTGATCTAGAGCGTGTCTGTCTGATCTAGAGTGTGTCTGTCTGATCCTAGAGCTTGGCTATCTGATCTAGAGCGTGTCTGTGTGATCCTAGAGCATGTCTATCTGATCTACAGCGTGTCTATCTGATCTAGAGCGTGTCTGTCTGATCCTAGAGCGTGGCTATCTGATCCTAGAGCGCGTCTGTCTGATCCTAGAGCGCGTCTATATGATCTAGAGTGTTTCTGTCTGATCCTAGAGCGCGTCTGTCTGATCCTAGAGCGCGTCTATCTGATCTAGAGCGCGTCTATCTGATCTAGAGCGCGTCTATCTGATCTAGAGCGCGTCTGTCTGATCTAGAGCGCGTCTGTCTGATCCTAGAGCGTGTCGGTCT
>NW_015555718.1:320025-329109 GCF_001515605.1 Sinocyclocheilus anshuiensis
TGTCTGTCTGATCTAGAGCGTGTCTGTCTGATCCTAGAGCGTCTATCTGATCTAGAGCGTTTCTGTCTGATCCTAGAGTGTGTCTGTCTGATCCTAGAGCGCGTCTATCTGATCTAGAGCGTTTCTGTCTGATCCTAGAGCGTGTCTGTCTGATCCTAGAGCCTAGAGCATCTATCTGATCCTAGAGCGTGTCTGTCTGATCCTAGAGCCTAGAGCGTCTATCTGATCTAGAGCATGTCTGTCTGATCCTAGAGCGTCTCTGTCTGATCCTAGAGCGTCTATCTGATCTAGAGCGTGTCTGTCTGATCCTAGAGCGTGTCTGTCTGATCCTAGAGCGTCTATCTGATCTAGAGCGTGTCTGTCTGATCTACAATGTGACATGATTACAGATGCACAGATAAATCAGCTGTGATTGACAACACTTGATAAAATTATTAATGACATTTATGTAATGTTGGATCATGAATAATTGATTCAAAAGTTTGAAGTTGATTCATACATTTTTTTCAACTTAAAATGAACATATGAACACAAAATTAACTTGATTAAATGATTAGAAAATTATCAGCACAAAATTAACGATGAAATTACCATAAAATGCTGAAAAGATAAGTATTTGATTTAAATATTCATTGCATTCACGTTAAAATGACTATGTGAGTTATGTTTCATTAGAAACTATATGAATACGTTTATTTAATGTGATGATGTTTGTAAATGTGTCTGTAAATCAGTAAAGGTGATTTATAGAATCACGTCCTGCAGGAGCACAAGGATCAAACGGAGGGACGGTCGGATGAGTTTCTGTCTGTGGAATGTGGTCTGATCCAGGTGTGCTAAAGGTCAAAGTTCACGTGACACATGACAGGTGCTGTTAGTGCTGTTAGCAACTGGCAATAATGAAAGGCAGCGAGTAGATGAGTGAGTGTGAGTGTGTGTGTGTCTCATGCTGTATATTCATAAGATCAAGCGTGACTCTTCTTTGTCTCTCTGTGTTCAGATGAGTCTGTTCCCCGTGTGCTGGTGGCTCCGGTGGATCAGGTGGTTTTGCGTGATGAGGAGGCCGTGTTTCACTGTCAGTTCAGAGCGAAGCCGCCGCCGCTGATCGAGTGGTTCCACAACGCAGAACCCGTCGTCAACAAATCACGGTGAGATGCTTCATATGCTGAATGTTTCCTAATGCTTACATCACATGCAGACGCTCAAACAGGCTCCAGCTCTTTACTGGTCAGTTTTTACATTCTTTTAAGTGTTGAGAGGGTAAGAGTGCATGGGAATTGACTGTGTGAGGACATATAAAAAAAAAACCTATAAAAATGACAAAAACGACTAAAACTTTAATTAAAATGAAAACAAAATATATGTCTAAGCTAAAAAACTAAAAGTTTCTAAACTAAACATTTACATATAAAATGTATTAAATCTTAACCAAAAAAAATGATTAGAAACTATATAGACTGCGTGAGTCTGTTGAACGTAAAGCTGTTCAGAAGGTCTGACCACCCACAGATAAATGATCCATCACTGGTGCATCATGGGAAGTCCTGTGAATGTTTGGGCACGTTCAGCAGTGATGTTCTGCTTTGATGCGTTTAAATGCACTAATAACATCCTGCACTAATCTCAACACTTTAAAACTGTGGCGCACTGCAGATCTCCGACTCCACATGATCTCTCCAGATTCATGCTCATGACGTCTCCGAAACATTACAGCCCGTTTTTATTGAATCGTTGTAGTAAAGGACCTTCATGTATTTCATGAGATGTTTTAAATCTTTATTATGAAGGATTTTCCTTCCATTGACGTCATTTAGATGTGATGGTTATTATTGTTAACTAAAACCATAAAACAAAAAATTTTGTTACTTGAAAAGATAAAAAAATTTAAAATAAAAATAAAATTATTAATAACTATGTAGACATTAAAAAAATAATAAAAATGACAAAACAACTAAATTACTCAAACTTTAAATTCAAAGTGAAGTCAGAATATATAAAAATAAAATCTAATTCAAAATATTAGTATTATTCAGGAGTGATCACAGGCTGCTCATCATGTAATTCAGGGAGACTTTATCAGTTGTGTTTGACATCAATATTATAAGATATGATGATGAATATCTGCAGTGTAATCTGTCTGGTACTGTAAATGTGTTTGATTCTGCTCTCATCTGATGCATGCTTTCAGTTGTTCATCAGCTTGAAAAGTGTTCAAACACGTCTTCAGCTGTAAACACACTCAGGGGATTCTGGGATTGCAGGCGTTTGCCTCTCTTAGACTGAATCTGAGTGTTAGATTGTGTTTGATCAGACAGATTGTGTCTGATGATCCTCGTCTGAAGCCTTAAACACACACCCGTGACCCACATACGTCGCTTAGCAACAGTAAACAGCTCTAATCAACACTAATCAACAACACGTTTGTGGCAGAATTGTTTATATTCTGGTTATTAATAAAATTAACAATGTATCGCGTTGCTGAATTCTGTACATTTACAGTGATTTTACTAATTTAATGTAATTTTACGGTGATCTTGCAGTGGTTTATTGCTGTAACTAACCGTGTGTGTGTGTGTGGCAGGTTTGTGGTGTACGCTAACGGCACACTGCACATCAGTCAGGTGAAGCAGCGCAGCACAGGTGTGTATAAATGTGTGGCTCAGTATGGAGAAAACAAACAAGTACATGTGGAGGCAGCGCTCAGGATCGCAGGTGAGAGAAGACTCACTCACTCACTCTCTCACACACACACACACACACACACACAGGTTTGTTTTTGTGAAAAGTGGGGACATCCCATAGGCGTAATGGTTTTTATACTGTACAGACCGTATATTCTATTGCCCTACACCAATCCTACCCCTAAACCTACCCCTCACAGGAAACTTTGTGCTATTTCAGATTTTCAATACACTCCATTCTGTGTGATTTATAAGCGTTTTGAAAAGTGGGGACATGGAGTAATGTCCTGAAAAGTCACCTTCTCCTTGTAATACCTATGTCATACCTTTGTCATTATACAAATTTATGTCCTCATTTGTCACAAAAACGCGTGCGCACACACACACTCACTCACTGTCTCACACACATACTCACACTCACACACACACACTCGCGCACGCACATACACACACTCACACTCACACACACACACTCGCGCACGCACATACACACACTCACACTCACACACACACACTCGCGCACGCACATACACACACTCACACTCACACACACACACTCGCGCACGCACATACACACACTCACACTCACACACACACACTCGCGCACGCACATACACACACTCACACTCACACACACACACTCGCGCACGCACATACACACACTCACACTCACACACACACACTCGCGCACGCACATACACACACTCACACTCACACACACACACACTCACTCACTGTCTCACACACACACTCACACTCTCTCTCACACACACACACTCACTCACTGTCTCACACACACACACACTCCTGAACTCCTGTCAGCCAACATACTATGGAAGTCAATGGTTACCAACCTTCTTCAGAATATCTTTTTTTATGTTTTTGGTTTTGGGTGAACTGTCCCTTTAATGTTCTTTTTATTATTTGGTCATTAAGTTTCCTAAAGATTGTGTCATTAGACTAGTTAGTATCGGTACTAGTCTCTTCACACAGATGTTTTAATAGCATTTCTCATTTATAGCAGCATCAGAGTTCAGTTCATTTATATGAATCAGTTCAAACTGACTGATTCCAAACTGAACTGAAAGATTCGTTTTACTTGATGCTAACCAGAGTCTCTATCTGTAGATAAATATTGCTGTTCATGACTTGAGTTCATAGAAATGAAGTGTAGAAATGATGTGTAGATGACTCAGTGACTCGTGCTGAATCTGGCTGAGCTGAATGGATTCATGTGTGTTGTGTTTCAGAGGCGTGATTCCTCTCTACATGTGACGCGTGACGACGATGATTCTGACGTGAGCGACTGCTGCCTGAATCCTGAAGACCAGAGGAAATCCAAACAGCAGGTCAGTGCCACATCACCGTCTCATTCCCATCATGCTCTG
This sequence comes from Sinocyclocheilus anshuiensis, assembly GCF_001515605.1. Lineage (NCBI taxonomy): Eukaryota > Metazoa > Chordata > Actinopteri > Cypriniformes > Cyprinidae > Sinocyclocheilus > Sinocyclocheilus anshuiensis. Next base: position 324,095 of record NW_015555718.1, read on the forward strand.
CTCTGACCGACTCAGTCCCATCATGCTCTGCTCTGACCGACTCAATCCCATCATGCATTGCTCTGACCCTCTCCTCACTCACTCACTCACTCACTCACTCACTCACTCACTCACTCACTCACTCACTCACTCACTCACTCACTCACTCACTCACTCACTCACTCACTCACTCACTCACTCACTCACTCACTCACTCACTCACTCACTCACTCACTCACTCACTCACACACATACACAAACTCACTCACACACACACACATTCACTCACTGACACACACACACACACACAACCACGCACACACACACACACACACACACACACACTGGTTTTCCTATCATTATGGGGAGCATAATATCATAGGCATAATGGTTTTTATACTGTACAAACTGTATTTTCTAGCCCCATCTTCTGGCTGATTTATAAGCCTTTTTAGCTAGTGAGGACCAGTCAAATGTCTCACTAGTGGGTTGTTAAATATATATAACCTCATCTCTTCAAATAATCTGGATATTTATTTCCTGGATAAAATCAGGTGATCCAAGTCCTCTTTCTGAACTGGTTCCCCTGAGTATGAATGTTTTAATACTCCCCATTTAACTGGCTCGTGACTGTTTTCAGAAATAAAGTAGTGTCTCTTATCTCTCACGGCCACCTTCAGTAGTTTGGAGGTTCAGGAAATACACTTAAACTGTCCTCATGTTGTTTTACTTCTATTAATTTATCGCCCCTTTCATCTAGTAATTTTATACCGTAAACAAGTTTGCTGATCTTTTAGGGGATGTCTTGACTAGATATTATCATATTTTAATACTTGGTGATTTTAATATTCATGTATGCTGCTCTGCCAATGCCTTAGCTGAGGAATTTTTATTTCTTCCATGGATGTTGTTCAGTGGGTGAATGGTCCTACATACTCTCACGGTCATCCGCTTGATTTAATATTGACATATGGGCTGTCTGTAGCTGACATTGACATCTGTGATGTTCCACTTTCTGATCACAGGCCGGTGCTCTGCTCTACACTCCTTCCGGCTCCACCTAAAACCTTACGTATTCTGACCTCGCACTCCAATCATGTCTTCTCTGAACTGTATTTGGCGACTGAAAATCAGCTTATTTCTGATTCTGTTACATCACATCTAGATGTTGATGAGCAGATACAATCTTACAAATGCTCTGACATTTTGGACTTTTTTGCACCTCGGAAGCTTGTCTATCCCCGAAACAAGTCTCAGCCTTGGATCAACAACAATATCCGATTATTACGACAGCAATGCAGACGGCTTGAACGTAAATGGAAAAAGATAGGCTCCAAGTATCATTTGAAATGCTGAATGTTTCCCTACTTAATTTCCAAAAGGCTGTTAGGGCATACATTTTCACTGATATCATTGTGAAAAACTCAAATTGTTCTAGAACGCTCTTCTCAACTATTGATTCTGTCCTAAACCCTCCTCTTAAGACTTTATCTCCACTTTTGAGTGTGAAAATTTTCTTAACTTATTTTCTGACAAAATCAAAACTACTCGAGGCCAAGTTTTTACCTCAATACAGCCTGTACTTGATTCCTCCTTCTCCTGTTCACAGTGGAATGAATTTCAGACATTAAGAGAAATCACTTTAAAATTGAAACCTACTTTTTCTCCTCATGTCATTCTTCCTTCCCGTTTTCTAAAACAGATTTTCGATACAGTCGGTGTGGACATTCTACACATTATTAATAATTGTCTTTTGACTGGGACGGTTCCAGCCTGCTTGTGAAAACCCTCGCTTGACGCCACAATATATGCAAACTACTAGACCCATCTCTAATTTACCATTCCTATCCAAAATTCTAAAAAAAAGCTGTTTTTATACAGTTGGAGAATTACCTGCAAATCAATTCAATCTCCGACATTTTTCAGTTCATCTTTAAAACCCTTCATAGCACGGAGTCTGCTCTTTTAAAAGTTTTCAAAGATATTTTATTGACCACAGACGCTGGTGATACCATGGCCTTAGTGCTGTTAGATTTGAGCTGAGCTTTTGACTTCGTGGATCACAGGATTCTTTTATCTCGACTTGAATGCTCGATCGGTATCTCAGGTACAGTTTTGAAATGCTTCCAATCTTTTCTGTCAAATAGAAGTTTTTCTGGCAGTTTCGGTGTCCATTCATCCTCGGTGACTCAAATTACTTGTGGTGTACCCCAGGGATCGGTTTTAGCACCATTATTATTGTCATTATATATGTTACTTCTGGGATCAATTATGTGCTTGCAGCGTATCTCGCGAGACCATATCACACCAATCTTACGTTCTTTGCATTGGCTGCCACTTATATATCGAAATGACTACAAAATTCTGGTATTTGTTTACAAAGCTCTCAACGACTTGGCTCCTAAATATCTCTCCGATTTAATTGTTACTTAATTGTTTCGTACAGCACTTTGGCCAACTAAGGTTGATTTTAAATGTGCTTTATAAATAAAACTGAATTTAATTGAAAATTTCACAATAGAAGTAAAGACATTTGGTCCACACAAGTATAGACAAAACAAATACACTCACACACACACACTTAAAATAAACTGAAAATAAAATTAAATATAAAAAAAATATATATTTTTAGCTAGTTCCAAAGGCAACATTTCTATTTTCATCTGACATAAAATAATAAAACCTATGTAGACATGTTAAAAAAAAAACGAAGAAAATTAAGAAAAATATGCAAAAAAACAAAAAAATATTGAATGTTTAACAAAAAGAAATAATATAAAAACAGAAAATATCTGTTCTCAGCTCCGGTGTTGTTTATGTCTCTCTGTAGAGATCGCAGACATGGGTGAGCCCATGTTCTGGGTTTTCACGGCGGGCCGCAGTGAGCGTGTGCGCTGTGATCCACCGCAGGGTCAGCCGGAGCCACAGGTGTGGTGGGAGCGTGCGGGAGCTCGTGTGGCGTCTGAGGGTCGAGTCCATCAGCAGGACGGAGATCTGATCTTCAGCCCCACAGACGGATCAGACTTGGGCATCTACACGTGTGTCGCCCGCAACACAGCCGGACAGAAGCAGCAGGAGCTCGTCGTCACTGTAGCCAGTGAGTGAAACACCAAACAAAACTAACTAAATAATTAACTAACTAGCCAACCTCCACACTGATCACAGATGACCCAGTGAGACAGCAGTCTTTAACCCTTCGTTTGCTGGAATGACTAATAAATCAGAAGCTGGTCTTTCATAAGATCTGGGATTTTTAGTAGGTTCACAAATATTAACCCTATAAAGACTAACTTTTTTTAATTGAACAATTTATTAAACCTTTAGACAAATCTCCCAAAAATAGTGTTTTTTGTTGAGCATCATATTTGAGCCATCAGGCTTTTATGGTTCATATAGTCTGATAGAGTGAGAATATGGAGGAAAAACAGCTCAGTTTTATTCAAAAATATGAATTTGCTGCAGATGCTGATATTTATATGATGAAATTCTGCTGCTTGTGATGTAATTCAGAGAAGTCAGGATTTGACAGCAGAAAGACACGAGAAGCGTTTGTACAATTACACTAAAAGAGCTTTGAATGGATAAAAAACTCTAAACTATCAATCAGACGACAGAAGACATGCAGGAGATTGAGTGTGAAACAGGTTTAACAGCAAAGTTTGAGTATTTAGAACTTTAGAAATGTGTGCGTCAAATATGTGTGATGTTTAGAGACATACTAGAATCTTTAAATGAAAACAGTGGAAGTTTATGAGAGAACCTCACTAATGTGTGTGTGTGTGTGTGTGTGTGTGTGTGTGTGTGTCACAGCCTCTCCAGAATGGATCGTTCAGCCGCAGGACACACGCGTCGAGGAGGGTCAGCCGGGTTTCCTGCACTGTCACGCACGGGGCACGCCAGAACCACGGGTCACATGGTACCGCAAGAGCATCCCGATCAGTGAGGAGGTGAATGAGTGAATGAACGCAGTCGTCACGCCTCATCAGATCACTCTGATCAGGTTTAACACACTCTCTGTCTGTAGGGCTCTCGTTATAAGCTCTTCTCTAACGGGACGCTGAGGATCAACAGCGCAGAGCTGAAGGACGCTCAGACGTACAGCTGTGTGTGTGTGACGGAGGGCGGATCGCTCATCGGACACGCGCAGGTTCTCATACTGGGTGAGAGGAACTGCTGCTTAGTTTCCATACACACATCGTCATGATTAGCAGCAACACTGAAGGCTGACAGCTTACTAAATAAAGTAATTAATAATGTTTTAATGAAAGTGCATAGAGGTTTGTGTTGATAGCAGGGTTCTTTCTTGTATCGGTAGCCAATGAGCTCGCTGCTCAACATTCAAATATATGACTAGTGCTTGCTGTAGCAGTTGCCGCTTGCTTCAGAAACCCTCCACCTTCCCCAGCTCCACCTGTACAACATATATCCATGTTGTTAATTAAACATTACACATAGTGCGCGTCTAATTAGTTAAGCCAGTCGGCGTGGTAGCCCAGGCTCACATAGTCATAGCCCACTAGCATTAAGCCAGTAGGCGTGGTAGCCCAGGCACACATACATGCAGTCCACATGACTCTTTGGAGCAGCAGCAGTTCATATGTCTTGGCGATAGATCTGCTTATTGGGGGTGTTTTGTTCTTGTTTTGGCTTGTATTGTCCCTTCTATGTGTCCTGCTTTGTGGGGGGTTATTTCATGCATGTTATATTTGCAGCAGCAGTGTTTCTTACATGCTCACAGCAGCATGTTGTGGATGTTGACATTGAAAGAAATATAGTTTTTTATAATTTATAGTTTAGTTATTTGTAATTTTATTATAAATTTTATTTTCATTTTTTATAATAATTTTAATTTCTATAACTTATTTCAGCTAGTTGCCAAGGCTGCGTTTCTTATTTTCATTTAGTTGAACTAAAACTGAAATTAAAACTATATTAAATAAAGTATAGAACTATATTAAATAGAAGGAGCGCGTGTAATTTAATTGCTCCCTTCCTGCGTTTAAGTGCGAACTGTAGTTTCGATTTGAGGAATTGCC
>NW_015555718.1:329164-335323 GCF_001515605.1 Sinocyclocheilus anshuiensis
GGACTTGTCTGTCTTGACTCGGGACTTGACTCGAGACTTGAATGCAAAGACTCGAGACTTACTTGTGACTTGCAAAACAATGACTTGGTCCCACCTCTGCTTTATACTGTACAATACTGATTGTGTCAAAGCAGCTTTACAGTGTCAAACAGGAAAATAGTTTGTAAATAATGTGCGTCTCTCTCAGAGAAGTTGAAGTTCACGCCCGTCCCGCAGCCGTCGCAGTGTCTGCAGCTGGACAGAGAGAGCAGCGTCAGCTGTGTTGCTGCAGGACGAGAGATGCCCATCATACACTGGAGCAGAGCAGGTCAGAGACATAAAATGGAATGTTACCTTAACGATCACATAACACATACTTTTATTGTTAGCTGGGCAGCTCTGATTGAAACTGAATGGCTTGCTGTTGCTGTGCAGTGATGTCTGGTGTGTTTGAGCTGGTTTCTCATGCATGTCTCTCCGCAGACAGCGCTGATCTCCCGTCTCACGTGAGTCAGATGAACGGAGTTCTGCGCTTCAGAACAGTGACCCGCGCCGATGGAGGAAACTACACATGTGTGGCGTCCAGCAGCGAGCAGGGAGAGATACGAGCGCACGTCCATCTCACTGTAGGAGGTGTGTGTGTTAGATTTGAATGCTGTGGTTGATCATGAGGTCATGTGAGTTGTTCCACACACACTGATACACTCACGTCCGTCTGTGTGTTTTGTCAGTTCACGTGGAGTTTAAGCTGGAGCCGGAGCAGACCACAGTCTATCAGGGTCACACGGCCGTGTTTCACTGCCAGGCGTCAGGTGACCCGCAGCCGTACGTCCAGTGGAGGCTCAAAGACAAACTACTCAGCAGCAGCAGCTCCAGCAGGCCAGTGATCTCACTCCACCTGCCTGTCTGTGTCTCTGTCTGTCTCTGTCTGTCTCACTCCATCTGTCTGTCTCACTGCACCTGTCTGTCTCACTGCAGCTGCCTGTCTCACTGCACCTGTCTGTCTCACTCCACCTGCCCGTCTGTGTCTCTGTCTGTCTCACTCCTCCTGCCTGTCTGTGTCTCTGTCTGTCTCACTCCATCTGTCTGTCTTACTGCATCTGTCTGTCTCACTCCACCTGTCTGTGTCTCACTCAATCTGTCTGTCTCACTACACCTGTCTGTCTATCTCACTCCACCTGCCTGTCTGTGTCTCTGTCTGTCTCACTCCTCCTGCCTGTCTGTGTCTCTGTCTGTCTCACTCCATCTGTCTGTCTTACTGCATCTGTCTGTCTCACTCCACCTGTCTGTGTCTCACTCCATCTGTCTGTCTCACTACACCTGTCTGTCTATCTCACTCCACCTGCCTGTCTCACTCCAACTGTCTGTCTGTGTCTCTGTCTCTCTCACTTCATCTGTCTGTCTCACTATACCTGACTGTCTCACTGCACCTGTCTGTCTGTGTCTCTGTCTGTCACTGTCTGTCTCGCTGCACCTGCCCTGTCTCACTGCACCAGTCTTTCTCACTGCATCTGTCTGTCTCACTGCGTCTGTCTGTCTCACTGCACCAGTCTGTCTGTCTCTGTCTGGCTCACTCCACCTGTCTGTCTGTCTCACTCCATCTGTCTGTCTCACTGCACAAGTCTGTCTCACTCCACCTGTCTGTCTGTGTCTCTGTCTGTCTCTGTCTGTCTCACTCCATCTGTCTGTCTCACTGCACAAGTCTGTCTCACTCCACCTGTCTGTCTGTGTCTCTGTCTCTCTCACTCCACCTGTCTGTCTGTGCCTCTGTCCGTCTCACTCCACCTGTCTGTCTGTGTCTCTGTCTTTCTCACTCCATCTGTCTATCTCGCTGCACCTGTCTGTCTGTCTGTCTCACTCTACCTGTCTGTCTGTGTCTCTGGCTGTTTCACTCCATCTGTCTATCTCGCTACACCTGTCTGTCTGTCTCACTGCACCTGTCTGTCTGTTTCACTTCATCTGTCTATCTCGCTGCACCTGTCTGTCTGTCTCACTACACCTGTCTGTTTCACTGCACCTGTCTGTCTCTCCCATACACGATGGTCCTTCATGCAGCAGATGTTGACGTGTGTTAATTGTGTTTCTCCAGGTTTCAGAAGATGCCCAACGGCTCTCTGGTCATTAGTGATGTGACCACTGAGGACACGGGTGTGTACACCTGTATCGCAGGAAACACCTGCAACATCAGAGACACCGCAGCGCAGCTCTATGTCGTGGGTGAGGAACACTAACTCACACGAGGAACATTTTAACCTGATTGGTGTGTTTTTTTAATAAATAAGGCAGATTTTAGCTTGAGAAGTCATAGTGTTCATGCACACACTCACACACTGATCATACAGTGTGTTTGTTATTTCATTTCATATTTCACATCTATTTCCATAGTGCTTTATACAATACACAGGGTTTCTGTGGGTCTTAAAAAGTCTAAATTCACCCTTCTACAAATTAAGGCTTTAAAAAGTCTTAAATCAGAGCAGAAAGTCTTACATTCATAAAGTCATGGCATTAAATGTTGCATACACTGCACTTCCTCAGTAATTTTGTTTTCAGTACAAATCTAAACATCCTTTAAGTGAGTTTATGCTTAAAACAAGAGCAAATATCTGTCACTGAGGAATGAAAACTTGTTTTCACTTTGAATCAAGTTGATTTTTCTGAGCCTGTTGGCAGATATTTGTTCTTGTTTTAATCATCAACTCACTTCATTTTGATCAATTTCTCATAAACAAGACAAGTAGATGATAATCTTTAAGATTTGATTACTGATTCAGACATTTAATAAAGGTTCTGAAGGATTTAGATCAGTATTTAAGAAGTTGAAGTCATTGAAACGGCTAGATCAGTGAAGTTCAGTGTGATGTCAGACTCCTTTGAAGTGCTTAGAAACTCTGATTACAGTGACACACATTCACTATCAGTGTTACATTGTTGCCTGGCAACTGTAAAAAGCTACAATTACACTTATCAGCTTGCAGGAATAAATATTTATTCTGATTAATAATGATAAATGTAAGAGTTTATCAGATGGTTTACAGTGATTTTACTACAGGTTTACTGTAGTGTTTTGTGATGTGTCTCTGTTCTCAGAGAAGCCTGTGCACCCGCGCAGTGAAGACGAGGATAAGAGTCAGTTTAAGATGTTCCAGACGATCGCGCTGTCGGTGGCCGTGGCCGTGGCGTACATCATTGCTGTGCTGGGACTGATGTTCTACTGCAAACAGAGACGCAAGAGCAAACGGCTGCAGAAGAACCGCGCCGGAGAAGAGCCCGAGATGGAGTGTCTGAACGGTACGTGTGTGTCATCTAGACTGAGATCCTCTAGACTAATCAACCAGCTGATATCTGCCTGTTTTGAGCTATATGTGTCTTATATGTAGTGACTGTTCAACCAACAGTCTTGTCATTAGGCACAAGTTCTGTTTTCACACATTATTTAGAGATGTTTGCAAAGAGTGTGTGTGTGTTTCCTCTAGGTGTTCAGCTGAATGGCCACAGGATGTCTGAGATCCAGGAAGAAGTGGCTTTAAGCAGCATGAGACCTTCAGCAGACTCAGAGAAACAGCAGAGCTGCGGTGACAAGCTGCACTTTCCCAGAGCGCACCTGCAGACCATCACCTCACTGGGTAATGAATCAGCAAAACAGAACCAAACTCACTTCAGTTCACTTTTACAATAATAATCATTTAAAAGATTTTACATTATGATGATATTTGCTTCTAGATTTAGGATATTACTTAAAGAAATCACATCATATTCATTTATTAAAGGGATAAAATTAAAATGTGCTGAAAATGTGCTCATCTGAGATTAGGATGAGTTTGTTTCTTCATCAGGTTTGTAGAAATGCAGCATTGCATCAGTGTCTCAGCAATGGATGCTCTGCAGTGAATGGGTGCCGTCAGAATGAGAGTCCAAACAGCTGATAAAAACATCACAATAATCCACAAGTAATCCACAGCACTCCAGTCCATCAGTTAACATCTGGAGAAGACAAAAGCTGAAACAAATCCAGCATTAAGACCTTTTTAACTAAAACACCATAGAGTCCATAATCCATAATAACTCGAGCCGGAGACGCTGGTGCTGGTCAAGAGTTTAGAGAGCCGAGAGGAAACGCACCGAACTGAGTTCAGACGAGAGCTGGAGATGTTCAGCAAACTCAATCACGCTCACATCGTACGACTGCTGGGAATCTGCAGAGAAACCCAACCTCATTACATGATCCTGGAATATGTGGATCTGGTACTAAACTCAAATCCTTTATTAATATATATGCAACATGCACTCTTATATTTTAATTAGTTTGGCTTGTGTACACACAGAACACACATTTATGTGTTCTAATTCTCTTTCACTTAATTAGCAGTATGAATAATATAAATCAGCATACACACCGTTTCGGTTTGAATGTATCAATCCTGCACACTTCTTAAAGGAACACTCCACTATTTTTGAAAATAGGCTCATTTTCTGACTCGCCTAGAGTTAAACAGTTGAGTTCTACCGTTTTCGAATCCATTCGGCCGATCTCCGGGTCTGGCGGTAGCACTTTTAGCTGTAGCTTAGCATAGATCATTGAATCTGATTAGACCGTTAGCATCTCACTCAAAAATGACCAAAGAGTTTCTATATTTTTCCTATTTAAAACTTGACTCTTCTGTAGTTACATCGTGTACTAAGACCGACGGAAAATGAAAAGTTGTGATTTTCTAGGCCGATATGGCTAGGAACTATACTCTCATTCCGGCGTAATAATCAAGGAGCTTTGCTGCCGTAACATGGGTGCAGCAGGCGCAATGATATTACGCAGCGCCTGAAAATAGTCCCCAGCACGCTCCCTGTGCAAGCAGGTGGTCACGTTGGTTATGTTGACGGAAGTTAGCCTGTTTTCAGGCGCCGCGTAATATCATTCCTTTTCCTAATTTGGTGTTCCCAATCAAAAATGACAGGCCTACAAGAAACTGCTTATAAATCTCTCATTATGCTGTATTATCACCAAATCTCGGATTCAATCTTTTTGTCAGATTGTTTTCTTTCATTTAGCACAGGGTTTGTGTTTCTTTTTGGAGCTGATTGATCACAGGCCTCATTGACCTGAGTTTATGCACCTCAGTTTTTGATTGAATATTGCCAAAAATGATGCACAAATAATGATTTTTCACTCTAAAACTGAGCTCAGATCAATGAGGCATGCGGAAAATCAGTTCCAAAAAACAAAACCTGTGCTGATTGACAAAAAATACGTTTGAAGAAGATTGAATCCAAGATTTGGTGATATAGAATAATGAGACGTTTATAATCAGTTTTTGTAGTGGGGAAAAAATCCCCCAAAAGTACAAAAAATATAAGTCAGTAAGTTTTAGTCCAATGCTTTAACATTTACTAGCATTTCCAGGAAAAATAAAATCCTCTCTGGGTCAAAATGACCAGAACATTAAGATTAAACTTGCATCATCACAATATTTTACTTTATTGTCTTTATAAGCAACATTGCGGTCAATCGAACTTCCTCAGGATTTATCCAGTTTTTCATGTCTGTATTAGACTTTTATCTGATGCACCTACGTATGATGATTTTCTGTTTGAATGTACAGTACGTTCATATCTGTTTATGATGTAGTAAAGTGTGTCCGTGTTAATAGTGAAGTCGTGCTGATGTGAGTGCTTTTCTCGTGTTTTTCAGGGTGATCTCAAACAGTTCCTCAGAATATCAAAAAGCAGCGATGAGAAACTCAAGCCGCATCCCATCAGCACTAGAACTAAAGCAAGTTCTTCCTGTGACGTTTCATTATTATTTTACCTGTTGCTGTGTCCCTGAGGTGGTTTGTGTGTTTAATAACTCGTGTGACTCTGTGTTGATGTTCACGGTGCTCTGCAGGTCTCCATCTGTGCTCAGGTGGCTCATGGGATGCAGCATTTATCAAACAGGGGTTTTGTGCATAAAGACCTGGCAGCCAGGAACTGTCTGATCAGCGGACAGAGACACGTGAAGGTGTCTGCGCTCAGTCTGAGTAAAGACGTCTATAACAGGTACCAGCTCCTTCAGTCCATTTGATGATCATTAAAGCGCTGTGAGATCTGCTGCCAATGTTCACATGTGTGCAGAGCGCCATCTAGTGTTGATGAAGCTCAGTCACATGTGCTGATGTGTGTGCGTGTGTGTGTGTGTGTGTGTGT
>NW_015555718.1:335492-336224 GCF_001515605.1 Sinocyclocheilus anshuiensis
GCTGGAGTTGTTCCATTGCACTGATGCGCTTTACAGCTCGTCCTATTTATTTTCACAAAGTCAGTTGCGTTTTGCTGCCCACCTTTTGAGTTCTACTATCATAATCGCTGCCGTTACGCACACCTCATTGTGTGAAATCCTTGTGAGATTTGTGTAGACAATCACGACCCTAAATGTGTGTGTGTCTCTCTGTGTGTGTGTGTGTGTCTCTCTCTGTGTGTGTGTCTCTCTGTGTGTGTGTTCAGCGAGTACTATCAGCACAGGCAGGTGTGGATCCCGCTGCGCTGGCTGCCGGCTGAGAGTGTGTTTGAGGGAGAGTTCTGCAGTAAGGCAGACGTCTGGGCGTTCGGGGTGCTGATGTGGGAGGTGTTCAGTCTGGGCGAGCTGCCGTACCCCGCGCTCAATGACCACCAGGTGCTGGAAGGTGAGCAGACGTGTGATGTCACATGACCTGAACTGTGTGATTGAGAGAGTCTGTCTCCGTCATCAGTCCTGTCAGTGTATATTGATCATATTGATATCAATCAGGACACTGAGAGTGTTCATTATTTATGATTTATCCATGCACACCATTAATTTTCTTTTAATTCATGTGCCCTCGTACAAACATGCAGACTTTAAATATCTTAAATGGAGCAAAAGTCTTATAATTTTAAGAGGTCTTAGAGGCACAATATGTAAGCTTTGTTTATTAAAATATCCAAAAACCACTAGAAAAGTGTTATATATTTT
>NW_015555719.1:0-293 GCF_001515605.1 Sinocyclocheilus anshuiensis
TAAAATTATATAGGCCTTGCTGATTTTGGCTTAAAAGTACATGCAATATGTGATAACTGGCTACTTAAGGTGACTTATTCACAGTAACTGTTTAGCGTGTATGTAGGTTACAGTAAGCACTGCCTTTTTTAATTACTAAAACAGGTGGTGGTAATGCACATGTTAAGATGAAATCTACAATCTCCAAAAAAGTTGGGACATTTTGTAAAATGCAATACAAACAAGAACCTCCATTCTGTCACCGATGGAGTTTTGGTTCCTTGCCGCTGTCACCTCTGGCTTGTTTTGTTGGG
>NW_015555719.1:345-12807 GCF_001515605.1 Sinocyclocheilus anshuiensis
TTGGGGACACTTCCCCAACTAAGCAAGCCAGAGGCGACAGCGGCAAGGAACCAAAACTCCATCGGTTTTTCCAGCGATATCGTCGACTTGATTGCACAGATACTATTTAAACTGAACTGAGCTGGATGATGACATCACTGAATTCAATGATGAACTGCCTTTAACTGAAAATTGAGTTTTTACTATTGTCGTTTTGCATTATTGACACACTATTTTCCTAATTAATGCTGTACAGTTGCTTTGACACAATCTGTATTGTTAAAAGCGCTATATAAATAAAGGTGTCTTGACTGACGATATGTTAATTCTCTTTAACCACTTTTGAACTGACAAAACTACAAAGAAAATGATTTCCAATGTTTTCACTGAAAAACAAATGTTGATTGCTACTGTACAACACTCCAAAAAAGAGGCAAAATATAAGTGAAAAGATTATGGAATATCCCAGTTAAACCGTTTTGAAACATTCCACAATAAGCAACTGGTGAACTGATGATAGATGAGGGTATCACAAAAAAATCCACCGAAGTATCATTCAAACCATTCAAAAAATAACATTTCTTTTAGCTTTCTTTCATCTACTGTACATAATAATGTGATATTCAGGGAATCTGGAGAAATCTTAGCCTGTATAGAGTAAGGAAACCTCTATTCAATGTGTATAAACCTTCAAGCTCTCAGATGGCAGTGCATGAGAAACCATCATGCTACTGTGGTAAATATAGCCATATTTTCTAAAACCATTGTCGCATAACACAATCTGATGCTTCATGAAGAAATGCAACTGGAATCTCTTAAGCAGGGAGAAGCCATACATCAATTCTATGCAGAGATGCTACCGAGTTCTCTGGGTCTAAGCACAACAGGTGTAAAAGCCAACATGCCAGGTGTCATTCTGTATGTGCAACAACAGCCTGGTTTCGTAAACACAGATTGGGAAAAAAAAGTGTTGTTGTATTGTTTTTCTACCTTATTCAAAATCATTAAAAGAAAAATATTAAATCAAACTCACACACTGAAAAAATTGATTTGGAGTTTTTCAGCTGTATTTTTATTATTTGGTTTCCAGAAAAAAAAAAGAAAGCAAGTTTCAAGTCTCCAACTTGTTCTGCTGTGGCAGTAAGGCAAAATATTAAAGTCATTTCACTGATTCTTGAGACATGGGACAAAACATGTCCAGCAATTGTAACTGCTGTTAGGGTTAAAAATGAAAATATTTTCAATTGTAAATGTTATGGGGGATTAATAATAGAATGTATTTAACACAATTATCCCCTTCAATTTAATTTTATCATTATTATATAAAATCTATGACACTTGTCTTCTCACTACATCTAAAACAGTGTGTCCACAGAGAAGGGTTCGATCATTCATATGCTATAAAATTGATAAAAAATGTTTTTTAATGATGTAAAAGAGTTTTATCAAAAGCAACACTTAATAATAACTCGTATCAAAGCAAGGTTGTTTTTCAGTGACACGTGCATTTTTCATAAGGTTTCAAAGTTGTGTCCCCACTTTTTGTCAACACCGTCAGACATTCATTAAAATGTAAAAAAAAAAAATCAGGGGCAGCTGTCACTCTAAATGACCTCTTAGCCACATTCCACCTTTGCAGAGTGCATCAATGTCAGACAGGCTCTGGTAAGTTTTATAGTTTTAGAATATTTTAAATCCTAATGTTAATATTTCCTGTGTCACAACCATGATATGTCAACATAATCTTCCAATCTCTGAGGAAATTATTTGAAATATTTAAATAATTTTACTCTCCCGAAGCAGGTTCTATTAGCATCTAGCATCAACAGAAAAAACTAAATGGCTACTACATGAACTCCATTTGTTTTGTGAAAGAAATGCCAAATTTGTCAACATTGTCAGATGTCACCACCAGAAAAAAAAAATTCTAACGGTGGTGACAGGCCAATGGCGGAGTTGACATTCAACGTGAAGTCATCATATTTTTGTGGTTTTCAAGTTTTTATTTATATTAGATATAAAATAGTGTTTAATTTTTCTAATAATGTACAAATAGTAAAAATACAGCATACATTGCTTTTGTGGATTGATAGTCATCACTTCTAGCAGAGTTAGGGTTGAGGGAACATAAGATTCAGGAAACATAAGGCTGAGGGAACACAACACTAGATAAAACATCTATACATAATACAGTTTGTTTGTATTCAGATCATATGAGTTCTGATCATTTTTGGATCATTTGTTAAGATGTTTAAATCTGAATTTTAAGATCCTGTTAAACATAAATGGATAGAGGCAACACCTAATTGTTTTATTTGTTCATTTAACTGTTTTTAAGTTACCTTAGCAGATGCAAAGCAGACATACTGTTCTGAGATGAGAGAAAATAGATCATTTGTGTTCCAATATGTTTTGAAATGTTAAAAGCATCTTGATTGCTGTTAAAGATAAAGTTAAAATTATATTACACAGTTCGAGGTAAAAAGCATTTTGATACAAAAAAAAAAGAGAGAAAAGTTGGGAGGTTGCATCAAAGCATAGATCAGTAGCTTAGTACATATAAGATACATAAAATGTAGTTTCATTTGTCTGAGTACGAGGTTTTATTTTTTTCAATTTTGCACCCTGTTTTGTCCCACTTCTCAAGAATCAGTGATTTATTAGTATAATAATATTTTAATAGTATTAAAGACATTCTCTGAAAACTAACCATCATATCCAGTATCTAAAGTAAATGTATCATGTTTCAAAATTAGGCAAAAACACTCATTAGGAATATTATCTTTTGCAGCATACTGACTATGCATTGACTATGCAAAATGTAATATTATTGATTTCTTTTTTTCAGAGCATTTGAGTTTTATCTGTAAATATATATATATATATATATATATATATAATTATTTGATTAGTTAATTTTTGTCTAATTAATTATATGCTAATTAACTGACAGCCTTAATAATCTTTGAACAAAATTTCATCCCTGATCACATCAGAATGCGATATCAGTGATCCAATAAATGAATGAAGACAGACAATACCTTATCAGACTGGGTGGCTTCATGGAACATACGAGCATCAATTGCAGCAGCTACCAGGTTATTGGCTGCTGTGATGGCATGAATGTCACCAGTCAGATGAAGATTGAACTGAGAAGAGAAGACAATCACTAAATACATGTTTTTATACAGCTTAATTAATCAAACAAGAATCTGATGCAAAAAGAATACCTCTTCCATGGGAATAACTTGCGAGTATCCCCCACCAGCAGCACCACCTATAGATATAAGAGATAAGGTAGTAGCTTAATTTTCTGTAGTTGCTCTCACTGCTATGAAAATTGACACACAAAAAAAGAGAAAAAAAGATCACAATTGTACTTCCTTTGCAAAAGTTTAGTAAACAAAACTTGATATACCAAACCTTTTTGCACATTGTTTGATAAAACATCACTTTAGAGGTAACCAATCATATATGGTATTACTATTGTCTTATCAGCATTACTCACCTTTGATGCCAAATGTTGGACCTTGTGATGGTTGGCGCACACATGCAAATGCATTAAGGTTCAGATGAGCCCCAAGTGCTTGAACCAACCCTATTGTAGTTGTACTCTTTCCTTCACCCAGAGGAGTCGGAGTGATTCTACATTAAACAAAATGTTACTTCTTAGCACAAGTATCAATGACTTACAAGGTGTTCATTTCTTTTTCATCTATATGAAATAGAACACTTGATGGAGACAGAAAAAGAGATACAAGGAGGGGAAAAAATACCCAGTAACAACCACATATTTGCCATCAGGTTGAGCCTGCAGTCGATCAATCGTTTTCAGTTGGACTTTGGCTTTGGTCCTGCCATAGAGCTCAACCTCATCCGAGAAAAGACCAACTTCCTCAGCAAGACATTCAATGGGTTTAGGTACACAGGACCGAGAGATAGTGACATCACTGCATAACGAAAAATGAACAAACAAGCTATTACAATGGCAAGAACAAAAATGATACTATTGAAACAGCTGTTTACTTCAATGAATTGTTCATAACTGAAAATCCATGGCAAAAATCATCATAAAGTAGTGCATACAACTTATGTACTCTAAGTCTTCTGAGGCCATGCAACTGATTTGTCTGAGGAGCCATTATATGGTTTTAGAACACTTATTTATTTTATTTTTTTTTGAGCTTGACAGTGCATGGTGACTGTAAACTATCATCAGATGTCATCACACTCACTGACCCACATTGGCTGATGTTACAATTTTTGGTTTTTGTCTTTTGCATAGCTACAAAAAAAAAAAAAAAAAGATTTGTATTTGATATTGACTGTTCAAATGCGGAGTTTTGCGCATCGTCTACTAAAAAGTAGTTGAGGACATCTTCAACACTACAATCTTAGAATGTTTGGTGAATGGTCTATACTTATTTTTGAAACCCATGATGCGAATAAGTATTTACGTAAGTATATTTTGATTTTGTCATCTTTCCATGCATTTTAATGGTAATTTAGAAGTAGAAATATATCTTTATGTTTAGAGGTATTTTCCTGTACTGTATGCATGTACTGTATTAATAAAACTAAAAATAATTATTTTCACAATAAATGCATGTCATAATCCATTTATCAAGACTTTTCCACACATTTTCCTTAATTTCAAATGCTGATGTTGAGAAACATTTTAGGGTAAGTCAATTTCCTCTGGCCTTCATCAGAATTTAGTTTAGTAAATATAAATATATGTGCTGGCTAAGACATGCTAGGTACAGAGTAAAATGTAAATTAAAGGGGGAAAAAATGAATAAAGTATAAAAAGTAAACATTACAAAAAAAAACAACAATAACAAGTGTCACTTCCATTATAAACAGGAATAATGTACCTGCATGAGCATGGCTACAGTCATTGGACCGACTCCTCCAGGTACAGGTGTAATAAATGCAGCCTTATCTTTAGCAGAGTCATAGTGAACGTCTCCAACAATTCTCTTCCCACTTGGCCTGCTGCTGTCTGAGATAAAATTTAAGTGACTGAATGACTATGTTTCTGGACCATGGATTTTACAGGTTCACCCGAGTTACTAATGCACATTTCAGACAATCCTTCTAAGTCTGAAATCTATACGACTTATAATACTTCATGTCTTTATTGAACATATTCCATAAAACATCTGTTTTAAAGGTTTCAAAATATGAAGAACATGCTGGGAAACCAAAGAATGTGCTGGACCTAGAGGATTTCTCTAAAGAACAGTGAACAGATTAACTGCTCAAGACAAACAAGGGACTGATGAATAACTTAATCATTAAACTCATCACAAAATGATAAAACAGTTGTGGATCATCCAGACAGGTAATGACAACACTGTGAATGTTTAATGAGATGTGCTCAATAAAGACATGACATGCCAAGGCAAGGCAAGTTTATTTACATAGCACATTTCATACACAGTGGTAACTTAAAGTGATTTACAGAAACGTTATTTAACAAGAAAATAGGGTAACACTTTAGTTTAAGGACCAATTCTCACTATTTACTAGTTGCTTATTAGCATGCATATTACTGGAATATTGGCGGTTTATTAGTACTTATTATTACTACGGTCACACTTTATTTTAAGGTTCAATTCTAGCTATTAATTAACTATTAACTACAACTTTTGCCTCAAACTCCTAATCACTGTTTAGTAAGGTAGTTATTACATTTAGGTATTGGGTAGGATGCAGAATGTGTGCTTTATAAGTACTAATAAATAGCCAATATACTAGTAATATGCATGCTAATAAGCAACTAGTTAATAGTGAGAATTGGTCCCTTTATTAAAGTGTTAACATTACTACTGTTTTCCTGTCTCAGGAATGTAAACTGCTGGCAGTGGGAGTCTTGTTAGACAAAAATGTTCCTTTTTGTAGTAGTATTCCAGTCTTGACATTTCTAGTTTTAGCTTTGGTGCCAAGCTTTGTTGTTTAAGCACTATGCTGATTTGATGGAATTAAAATGTTTAGATAAAATACAAAAGAAATTATGGGAAAGCGCGGGGCATTGAGTAAGAGTGTCCGAACAGTAGCGAATCTTGAACGATCATAATTGATTGTGCAGCAAATCTTGAAAGACTATAATTGTTTTTGTCTCTTGTTAGCTTAAGCACATTGTGTTTATTCCACGTTCACAGCAACTTGCCTGAATAACAAATTGTCTGGTGTAACGTCAGAGATATCTAGATGTAACTCTATTGGCCCCTTGAATATTGAGGTTTGTTTCCACCAGACAGACATGAGATCAATTAAGTTCAATCTGTGCTTGCATAAATTATGTTTCCATTTTTAAGAAAATTAATATTAATATTCATTCCTTAATATTCCTGAAACCTGACATCACTAATCAGATTAAGACCAATTGCAGGAAAAGCAGGAAACATCTAACCGAAAAAATAATATCTTTGTAAATTAAGTTGAAAACATGGTATATACTCCTACTGAAAAACTACATTTAAAGTGCATCTGTTACAACCTACATACCTGTGATGGTGTTAATACCACAGTCAATGACAATGGCACCATCCTTCAGCCACTCTCCACGAACCATCTCTGGTTTACCAATCCCAGTCACCAATATGTCTGCCTTTCCCACCTACAACACAAATCAGGGCTCTGAACCGGAAACGAACAAAATTTTGACAGGAACAGAACCAGAAACAGAAACTAAATCAAATTTTATAGTTCCGAACAGAATCGAAAATTTGAAATGGCCATTAACCGGTTAATAACGTTATTTTATCATTCCATTTAATATTTGAAATTTGCTGTCAACCAATCAGGAATTCAAGTAGTAGGCTACGGCCTGCAAATGTGAGCTGACGCATCCAGGGAGTGAAATGCCCGCCCGCGCACAGCTGTGAACTCATCATAGGTAAGTCGCAATGGCAATGGCGTTAGAGTTTATCCGAGGATAGTGTAAGATGGATTCAACAGATCACACGCACCTGCAGTGCTTCTGTGAACGGCGAAAACAGATAGGCTTACATAAAAAGTAACATATAACATATAACATATAGCTCCGTTGTACAATCTGTTGCATTCAGCGTGACCACCGCCTCACTGTGCTGATATAGAAAATTGTTTAAAAGAAATAACGTTATTAACTGGTATTTCTTCTTCTCGAACTGGTTTCGGAACAGTAAAAATACAGAGGAACGCAGGAACAGAAACGTTAAAATATCGATTCTGCTCGGAGTGAACCGATTTAATTATATTTCATTTTCAAGCCCTGACACAAATACAGTACAGTCCACAACAATTTTTTTTTCGTAGCACTCCCTATCAGCCACTGAGTAACAAGCATCAGTAGCACCATCTCACCAAGTTTCATGTCTCTACGCCTTACAGTTTAGGCTTCGTCATTTTTTTGTAGAGAATAAAAATAATAATAAATTATAGTCACAAACAACAACTATCTGACAGTTAATGTTATTTACTCATTTTCATACTTAGTATTCTAAAATGTGGACAGTGTGTTTACATATTGAATTTGCGATTTTTGATTAGCTAAAATAACTTTTTCCCTTCAAGTTGACATATTTGCAGAAAATTTGTGTAAACAATGCTTGAAAACTCTGTACCTCAGAGGCCAAGTCTGCAGTCTTTGAATGACAGGTCAGTACAGTTGCATGATTCCAAAGCAGAAGGTCATGCATTGGTGCACCAACAATCTTACTGCGGCCAATTACCACAGCCCTTTTTCCTGCCAATGACACACCTAAACACAAGACATTGTGGAAATGCAAATCATGAATAATCACCATCTGAAATATATAATATAAATAACTGTTATAATTCATTTAAGGTAGACCAATGGTTCCCACCAAAAAAGAAAAGTCTGTCAGCATTTGATAACACCCGACACATGTAATTTTTGAACACAAAACTAGATGTTTTAATGTCTGGACAAAAACAGTTGAAACAATTATAAAGTCAACGGGGTGTAACAGTTTCAAGCTGCAAAAAGACAATAAGGGTAGTGTAACATTAATCCATACAAATTTTTAAATGTTATTGACTGGTTCTTACATTTGATTTTGACTTTGAATACACGAGCTGACCATACAAAGTGATAGTATCTCTTCAAAGAACAGGGAGATGTACGTCAGTAGGGAAACCGTGACTCTTGAACCTAGGCCCTCTCCCCCTACCCTCGTCAGGGGAAAAAACAAACTACCAGCCTAGCTTATGGTGTCTTCTTCTAAAAGTCATCTTTGGCTATTCCTAATCCAGCCTTAAGGTGGTCACACACTGAACGAGAAGCGCAGTGCTTTGCCTACAATGCACCTCATTTTTAAAATTCAAACACATTGTTTTCTATGAGTGTAGGCAGTGCTTAATTTGTAAATGTATAACTGCCAGATCCAAAACAGCAGTTAAAAGGCGATGTATCTGACACTGACAACTTCAGTTTTCCCGGATCATTCAATGATGTCACTAAACGGTGATGCCACAACAATAAAAGCATTGTTCACAAGTTTCTGCATGGACCTAACTACAGACTTGGGCACATGTTTTCAAACCCTGGGTCAAAAATGGGTTGCCAGGATTACTTAAAGGGGTCATATGATGTTGCTAAAAAGAAAATAATTTGGTGTATTTGGTGTAATGAAATGTTTTTATGCGGTTTAAGGTTCAAAAAACATTATTTTCCACATACTGTACATTATTGTTTCTCCTCTATGCCCCGCCTTTCTGAAACGCGTCGATTTTTACAAAGCTCATCGGTCTGAAAAGCAAGGTGTGCTGTGATTGGCCAGCTATCCAGTGCGTTATGATTGGCCGAATACCTCAAGCGTGTGACGGAAATGTTACGCCCCTTACCATATTGTGATGATGCCCTGTTTGAAGGCAAATGATTCAAAAACATGAAAACCCATTATAAACAAGGCATTCGTTGCATCCAGTGGGGACATAATTATGGATTATAATGACTTATACTGTCTTTTTACGCGTTGCATCGCGCCGCGTAAACATAAAATCATGTCTGCATTTGTGATCGGAGAAATGACAAACAACAAGCCCTACTCTACGCTGCCCAAAAAACTCGCTTTAAATATAAAAAATATAAAATATAAAAACTCTTTAAATATAAAAAACGGTATATTTACAGTCCGTGAGTCAGAACAGCCGGCATTGTAGTCTACTCTACCAGGAATACGTAAGTTACATTAAAAATAAGAAAATTTATATTCTTAAAAATAAAACACAATCGTCTATATATGAAAGGTATAAATATGCGAAATATATCTGACTTAAATAATTAACAGGTTTAAAACAGATGTGAGGTGCGGCACTCTGCAAACAAGTTCATGGAAAGGAAACAGAGAACCAAGATGACAGAACGCACATCCTGTTTGTTTGCTTTATTTTACAAAAGCACAAATGTTCTGTTTTTATTGTGAGTTTGCAAAAATAAAAGTAAACACTGAGTTTTCGTATATTTCAAACTTTACTCTCGCACACACACTATCAAAACTTTGATAATGTGCATGAAAGCTTTGATAGTGTGTGAGAGACGTTAAAGTAGTGTATGAGAGAGAGTTCGATAGTGTGTGCGAGAGTAAAATTTTAAATGTGTCTTGAACGGCCTCTCATAGTTTTGAATTATGTCTTACTTATCTGTATGACCAAAAATGATGCATTCAGCAGTTTGATAGCGCAAGCGCCTCACGCGCACAGGCAGACAGAAATTCAAATTTGGCATCGCAGTCTGTTCATTATCAAAACAAAATACAGACAACCAAACATATAAAAGTTCTGGTCAATTTAAATAGTCCGTTTATAACTGGTCCACTCTGCTGTTATGCCAAGCACATTTTTTTTTTTTCGTCGAACGCGTGTAAAGTACAAAGCTTAGCCTACATTATAAATAATTGTCTATCATTCAAATACATTGTGAATATTGGAAATATTTTGTGCCGAATGAGAGAGGTACGTGAGTCCAATGCCTGGTACTTTCAGTTTCGCTTTGTTTTGGTTTCTTTAGCTTTATTTTTTTTTTCATTCTGTTCTGTTGTTCTGTTCTGTTCATTGTTCTGAATACCATTACATTTAAATTATTTTTTTAAAGTGAGGGGAACTCGCGTATAGCTATGTTTATAATGTTTATACATTATAATATTTAACTTTATTTGGTATTATTTCTGGTATTTCTTGTATTATTAAAATACTCTCTCCAAACGTCATGGTTTGGTCAGTTACCTGGATGCATGGCCATATTGGAGATACTCGGATGTAAACAACAGCATGGATTGCACAGATATTATACTACTGATGTTCTACTAATTTATGATGTCTAAACCAAAGAAAAAATGTGTGGAAGCTGCGAAATAATTTAGAGAAGGACTTAGTAAGCAGGAAAGGGTGTGCTATTTTGACAAACTAAAGTTAATACAGGGATAAACGCTAAGGCTATTTTTTTCTACTACTTGCCCTACAAATATTTTCACTGGCCCTCCCACAAGAAAATAAAATAGATGCCGTTATCATTATTTTTGACCCATGTTATCTTTTATACTAATAAATAAACTATGACACCAAAATAAATACATTTTACAATTCTCATTTGTTACCCTGGACTACAAAACCAGTCATAAGGGTCAATTTTTTTTAAATTGAGATTTATACATCATCTGAAAACTGAATAAATAAGCATTGATGTATGGTTTGTTAGGATAGGACTATATTTGGCCGAGATACAACTATTTGAAAATCTGGAATCTGAGGGTGCAAAAAAATCTAAATACTGAGAAAATCGCCTTTAAAGTTGTCCAAATTAAGTCCTTAGCAATGCATATTACTAATCAAAAATTAAGTTTTGATATATTTACGGTAGGAAATTTACAAAATATCTGCATGGAACATGATATTTACTTAATATCCTAATGATTTTTGGCATAAATGGAAAATCGATAATTTTGACCCACACAATGTATTGTTGGCTATTGCTACAAATATACCTGTGACTGGTTTTGTGCTCCAGGGTCACATTTCGTTGCCACAGCAAAAACGTCTTGCCTAACAAATATAAATTTCAAACATTATTAAAGGCAATTTATCAATCAGTAAATAAGAACAAATTAACAAATTACAAGCAATAGCACAATTTACATTTACATTTAGTCATTTAGCAGATGCTTTTATCCAAAGCGACTTACAAATGAGGACAATGGAAGCAATCAAAATCAACAAAAGAGCATGCAAGTGCTATAACAAGTCTTGGTTAGCTTGACGCAGTTAGTTAGCTTAACGCAGTACACGTAGCAAGTAGGGGTGTGAACCTACACTGGTCTCACGGTTCGGTTACGATTATCATGTCATCGATTCGGTTCAATTCAATATCACAATGCATTGACAATGCACTGCATCCTCAATTTTAAATTTTACTTCACATTTATAACATTTTTTCAATAAATACAAGCAGTTAGATATATGAACTGTACCTGACCTGGTTTCTTAAGTTAGTGGTATTACCCCCTACTAGTGATGTGACATTAGAACCGAGGCATCGGAGCTTGTGTCGAGAATAAATGGGCATGCCAGATGAAGCCTCGATTCAAAGCTTGTGTTGTGTTGTTAATTGTCATAGAAATCATGTGACCAATGACAAACTAAGCTTCACTTTCTGTCCAATCACGTGCGCGATTCACTGTGCATGTCAAAATGTTCGATCCCCCATATCTTACTTTATGAATAAGTTTTAATTCGACTTATTCAGTTACATTTTAGATACCCAGTCATACAAGTAATATGAAGAATACAAATTATTTCAGAAAAATTCAATATTTGTCATATGCAATTCATATGTGTACATTATTCTTCTATTACATCATATTGATATTCGTACTGGTATTAAATTGCACAGTTTAATGGGTAAATTAATTTATCAGAGACAGAAATTCAACAAACACAAACACTGTTAGGCTTTTATTTGTGCACGTAACTTGAATCGATCTGTGGAATACGTGGTAGATGCCTCGTCCTACGGAGCGTCTTATCACAGGCTTTTGGCGGCTATATTTATTAACCACCAGATGGCGCTGTTTTCGAGACACTCGAAGCTTTGACTAGGGATGGGCGATACCTCTTATTTTATTTTCGATCCGATACCGATATTTTCAAGCCCAGTATCGTCGATATCGATACCGATACCTCTAAACTAAACTGATCTTTTAAATTATTAAAAGAATATAATCAGTAATTATACTCACTATGTTTTTTAACATTTCATAGGCCTTTTTTTGTTTACATTGTCAGAAATAAAATATACTATAATTGTATTTTAGCCCTTTGCCCTTTACTTAAACCATACAAGTATGCACACTTTAAGGGTAGATAAGTTACAAAGGTGCACCTTTGAGGTTTGAGGATGAAAAATAAGCATGGTGTTACATAAGTACTAAAATGTATTATTATTATTATTACCATGGTATATTTGTGGTTACTGCA
>NW_015555719.1:12846-20089 GCF_001515605.1 Sinocyclocheilus anshuiensis
ATTTATTAACAGCAATTACAGAACATAACACAATCCATTTGAACTTTTAACAACCAGTTTAAATAAATTTACTTGCACAAACTAGCCAATTTTACCAATTTTAAACATGTACACAAAAGTTTGGGGTCAGTCAGATTTTGTCATATTTTCTTAAGTCTCATGCTTCTCATGCTGCGGTCCATGAACTTCCGTCTGCTAGCCATCAGAGGTCACCCTTTCCATTTTCATTGACTCTCGCACTAAACACTGTTGCTTATCACCCCGGACTACATATCCCATCATTCATTGCACTGATTGCACACAGCACTGATTGCACACAGCTGTTTCATATCACTCACTCACTATATAACACCCACTCAAACAACCATTCTCCGCTGAGTATTGTTTAGCCTGTACCCCGTTCCGAGTCTCTGAGTTTCCTTGTTTTGCCTTGCCTTGCCTGTTCTCTCGGTTTCTGATCTTTGCCTGTTTTCCTGGATTTTTCCCTCTCGTCTCGCCCCTGTGATTCTGTCTGCCGATCAGTGACCTACGCTAGCCCTGGGACTATTCTTTTGTTTTGCCCGCCATATACCTGTTTGCCATTGTTTGACCCTGCCTGTTTACCACGTCTCTTTAATAAAGCCTGCAGATGGATCCACACGTCTCACGTCTCGTCAGCCCCGATACAGTAAGTAATTTATTAACTAATATAACTATTAAAAACTAATGGGTATATCCTTCATCCATCCCTCGGGTCATTTTGACCCGAAAATTATTTTCAAAAAAATTAAAAAAATCGTGTGTTGATCGTACCGGTCCAAGATTTCTTTACTTTTGTCACACTTGCACCGGGAATACACGGAAACCGTGATGCATTTTTCAGAATTAATTTTATATATAGTAACAATGTTATGTAGGCTAATGTAATAATGTGGCAATGGTTTCATAAAATCTACTTATGCTTCTGATGCTTTTGGGAAACGCAGCCCTATTTGAACAAGCACTGTGAGCCATGCTTCAGCAGCGAACGCTGTCTGTGATTGATTGGTTCTGTCTTTCAGCATTTGTGTGTGTTCCGATGAGCAGGAGAAGTGGTTCTATCCAACACAATTATTCGCTAATATACTTAGAAGCTTTTTTATGCACCAAATTTCTTGATAAATAAATCAAAGTAATGGTTAAAAATGCACTTTAGAATCGATATTTTTATGTGAGGATCGATCCTTTCGATACAACATCAGTATCGAAAGTATCGATACTTGAGGATCGATCCGCCCATCCCTAGCTTTGACTCTTTTCCCGAAACAGTCAGAGGAAAGCCTCAGTGCTTCACGAGGCTTCTTTTGCCCATCTCAACCCCTGCATATTTCATTGTGCGTGACATGATTTACACACAGCCTGTGTCTTCTCCAGGTCGTGCTCCGGTTATTAATAAAAGCCGAAATGTGCCCAGATGTTGGCTTTTAAAGTAGTTGGAGCATTTTTAATTACTCGCATTCGTGTCTCGCCTCCCTCCGCCATTAGGCGCGTTCGATTTTAAGCAGCGCTGCGCAGGATGAGTGTATGGCATTAATCCACGAAAGCATAAGGATCCGTCTGCTCTCTTATCGCTCTCGCAGTACTTGATGTCATACACTGATCTTTCTGCGCAGCGGCACTTCAAGCCGAACGTGCCTAATGTATGCTACCGCGACAAAGCACGTATGCGACAAATGACGTCAGAAAACCGTCAGTACGTTATAATTGGTTATGGTCTATTACTGAACCGATACCGAATCGTCCTCGTCTGCATCGCGATGCTTCGAAGAAACGATTAATTTCGACACCCTAGCAAGTAGGGCTGCACGATTAATCAAAATTAAATCGCAAAGGCGATAAATCGTGATTAGGCAGAATCTGCGATTGTCATGCGTATCTTTCAGTGAAGCACGATTCTGTGATCAGCAGTAAATCTCCATCCGAAGGCCAGAGGAATCCGTGTATCATTCGATCATTGATTTAATATTGAAAGTAGAAAAATGAGAAAACGGCTCCTTTTTCGTTTTTTGGAAAAAAAACGAAAAACGAGAATTCAGCTTAAATTTTCATTTTTCGTTCAGCGGTAGAAAAATGAATAAACAGCTTGAATATTCGATTTCTACACGTGGGCGGGAATTAAACACCCCTTTCTGCTGATTGGTCAGCCGAAGATCAAACCGTGCCATCATCAGTTCTTCCGCAGTATCACGCAGCAGAATAATAGTCCTCCACTGCTGCAGTTGTATGGATTCTTAACACATTTATTGCCAAATTATTTCTTGGACCCCCTATCACTTTAAGAACCGCTGGTCTACAAAGAAGAAAGACCTGTCTAGACTCTGCCCCTGTACGAGTTGTGTCGAACTATTCATTAGTCTGTTTGATGAGAAAAATATGAAATTGATAAAATGGGTTATTAATCCGTACAACTGCAGCAGTGGAGGACTATTATTCTGCTGCGTGATACTGCAGAAGAACTGATGACGGCACGGTTTGATCTTCGGCTGACCAATCAGCAGAAAGGGGCGTTTAATGCCCGCCCACATGTAGAAATCGAATATTCAAGCTGTTTATTCATTTTCCCACCCATGAACGAAAAACGAAAATTTAAGATGAATTTTTAATATTAAATCAAAAAACGAATGATCGAATGATACACAGATTCAGAGGGCATTCTTGCGCTGAAACTCCAAATACGCCTTGCAGAAGAAACCCAGGAAATGCCTATGGACTACGACAATATATGGTATATCAGAGTTCATCTTATTATCATTTTTATTATAATTAAGTATATAATAATGCAATGCTAATCGACATAGCCTTTATCACTGCTTAGAATACTGTGAAATATGTTGCGTGCCTTATTCTGTGTAAGAAGCCACATCATTTCACAGAAGGATTTATTTCAAACACTCGACTGACGTTATGAAGTGAGTTTGGAGTATAAACATGTTATTAAATGAGGTATTTTCACGTGCTTTCAGATGGAGCAGCATTTACTACACAGAGCCGTAGTTCACTGACAAGCTACTCAAACAGCTTTCATAAACGCAGAACGATTTCTTCGATTTCATAACCGCGCGATTAAATCGTCTGCGATTATGAACACGATTTTGCGTAGCTTGTCAGTGAACTATGGCTCTGTGTACTAAATGCTGCTCCATCTGAAAGCACATGCTGGAGATTTACTACTAATCACAGAACCGGCTTTACTGACTAATGCAGCACACGTAGCAAGGTTTTTGTAAAATTATATAATAAATAAAAAGAAAATAGATAGAATAGAAAAAGAATAGAGCAAGCTAGTTAGAGGCCTTTTTTGCTTTTGTTAATTGTTTAATAAATAAAAAGAAAACAAATAGAATATAAAAAGATTAGAAAAGCTAGTGTTAGTTTTTTTTTTTTTTTAAAAGAATAGAATTAGAACAGAGAGCGCTAGAGTTAGAGAGTCAAATAAAAATGGAAGAGCTGTGTTTTTAGCCGATTCTTGAAGATGACTGAGTTTGGCAGGTCATTCCACCAGGAGGGAACATTTAATTTAAAAGTACGTGAAAATTTATTTAATGATTTATATTAAATAAATAAGTACACTTTAGTAATTCACAATGTAAGTATAGTACCATTGCATTGCAATAGTCCAGTCTGGACAGAACAAGAGCTTGAACAAGGAGTTGTGAAGCATGTTCCGAAAGAAAGGGCCTGATCTTCTTGATGTTGAATAAAGCAAATCTGCAGGACCGGGCAGTTTTAGCAATGTGGTCTGAGAAAGTCAGCTGATCATCAATCATAACTCCAAGGTTTCTAGCTGTTTTTGAAGGAGTTATAGTTGATGTGCCTAACTGGATGGTGAAACTGTGATGAAACAATGGGTTTGATGGAACCACAATCAGTTCTGTCTTGGCAAGGTTGAGTTGAAGGTGATGGTCCTTCATCCAGCAAGAAATGTTGCAACTTAATAAATAGAACAAAGTTGCAAATAAAATGAAGCTGTTAAAGGACAAACAGTAGACGGGACTGAATGATTCAGCAAGTGGCGCTTATGGAACAGCAACGCTAGTGTTTCCTTTGGTAACTGCTACGCTTATTAACAACTGCTTTTTAATGCATTATACAGAGGCAAGATGAAAAGAAAATTCCATGTAAACCTTTCTGAAAACAGACCGTACCCCTCAGAGAACCATTCATATAAAACCTTACCCCCAATTCAATATTTAGGATTTTCTTTCAATATTTTGTGCATCGTGAACAGTGATCCTGCTCTGCCTGCTACAGTATTTTTTACTCTTTGCGTCTGCCTTCAGTGTCTCTGGCCTTCGTTAACGGCTGTTTACACACTTCGTAATATTTCCACACAAATATAGCGGTCTTTCACGTCTTGCTTGAATGCTTTAAAATCGCTTGAATTATCAAATTAGCAAGGCTTAGAAACAGGTGAAAATTATACATTTTGTGATGATACAGCAGTGGCATGACAAACTCGTCAACTGTCCCAAGCGTCTTTCACGCTGGCCCCGGGCAATGAGGCAGTCCATATTGTCAAGCCCTGTAATTGGTGGTAGATATCCGTAAGATATTACTCATTTGTCGTGAACTGACACTACTTTTTTTGCTAAGCCCATACACAAGATACATTCGGTTCAATGGCATTGTTTACGTTCAGTGACGTCACAAAGACTTCCAGATTGATGACGTAATGTGAAAACACTAGTCTATTGTTTTGTGAGCGGCGGAATGTTTGGAGAGAGTGGGTTAAGCAGTAAGCATCAATCAATAAGAGCGATTTTGAACTTAAGAACTTGGTCAAAAATATGTTGAGGACCAATACATAACCTCCAAATACATCTACATAAACCTGCGCTCGCTCGGTCTCGTTTGCACGCACTCACTGTCACGATCTAATGCACTTGTTAATGCTAAATCCTTTCAAACAAATACTGGAACTCAAAAATTCAAAATCTGACATTTTCCGGAACAGGATCTGGGCTTTAATTAAAGGTGTAATAGGTGATTGTCTTCAGAAACATTTTTTGTTATGCTGGTTGAAAGTCTCTTCACATCCCGATAGCAATCATTAAGTTAAGTGGTCTAAATGTATTCGTCTGTATTTATATATTCTGTGGAAGGCGTAGGACCAAGAAACGTTCGTCCAATCAAAACGCTCGGTCCGAGCGTTTTAATAAGCTTTCCTACCTGCCTGTCAACTTATGTATCTGCATACCTTTGCGCACCCGGTTCGCGCAGACAGGACACGTCATCAGCGCGTTCACACACGCTGTGCAGACAGAGCGAGGATGGCAGGCAAACATCAACAACCCGATCTTCCTTCCTGGTATTGTAGTACTTTTAAAGTTTTCTCACCGGTGAATGACACATGATGTAGCCCAGCGATTAATCCAGTCCTCGCGCCCCCCTCTCTGCATATTTTGAATGTCTCGCTTAGTTAACACACCCGATTCAGATAACCAGCTCGTTAGAAGTGAGCTACGTGCATGAACTGTGTTCCCATCGATAAGATCGATAAGATCCCTACACAGTGTTCATTGCTCCCTCCTCACTGAGCGGGGGAAATACGTTGAAGTTTACTTCACTTTGGAACATGGGCTGGAATTGGGAACCGCTGATCTAGCCTATTGTAGTAATGTTGTCTCTGGTACTCTGGTCTGTGAGTGAGCGTATATGCATTCAGGGGGCATGGCTTTGGACGGCGATTGCAGGGAGGGTGGGACATTCGCTTTCAGTGCTATCAGGCTAAAGTTAGCATTTTCCAAGATCTCCTATTACGCCTTTAAGCACTAAGTGTAGGCACACCGGTGACTCTGGGTGCAGTTCAAAATCCTGCCGTGCCAGAGAGTGCCACTCACATAGTTTTCCATTAAATTATAATATATTTGTCCTAAATTATTGTTAATGTATGTAATGACTTCATCCTAGGCTGGAAGATTGTGTATTGAGCATTTTTCAGTGAAACGTCTGTCTTTTTGTGGTACCAATAAGGCCCGTGCTTCATACAACATTATGCTTTCTCGGTTTTTTCAATCACCGAACTTCAAACTCTTTGACACCACTTGCTCATTCCTGAAGTGAACTGTTTGGAGAATAGATGAAAGGTTTTGGACTGCCACCTTAAACTAAATGCGAAGCGTCCTGTGTGTGACACGTGAGTTGCTCTAGAGACGTAGCACAGTGCTGCGCTTCTCTTTCAGAAATGCAACTAGAAAACAGTGCAGCGAGAGTAACTGATATCAACAAAATAAAACATAGCTAAATTTAAGTCAAATAAAAA
The DNA here is from genome assembly GCF_001515605.1 of Sinocyclocheilus anshuiensis. Lineage (NCBI taxonomy): Eukaryota > Metazoa > Chordata > Actinopteri > Cypriniformes > Cyprinidae > Sinocyclocheilus > Sinocyclocheilus anshuiensis. The sequence goes on from NW_015555719.1 coordinate 19,127, forward strand.
TCCTTATTACAAATGTATCATCACACAATTGGTCTGTGCACAAAACCAACAATTGTAATTTTTAATATAAGCCAATAAATCATGACAGCTCTCACAGCATTACAAATGAACAACAGACACTTCATGACAAACAAGCAGTGTTATTAAATTTGAGCATATTAAGCATTAAATAATCATATTTTTGGCACAGCGGCCCAGTAAATGTCCTCTTATGTTATTTGCGGCTTTCATCATGACGTGAATAATAGCTAGTTAGTTAGCTATATATTTTTTCGAGAGATCCCCACAGCGGGCGGAACTTGTCATAAAGTTAGTGATAACAAGGCCGACCCATTTAGAGGAAAGATGTGATTGGTCAGTTTTTCTGTCACTTGAAATTATGCTCCCATTGATTTACTATTGCTTGGCCCTGTGTAATTTCAGAGCTGGACCACCAATCACAGACCCGCAAATGCTAGGCGGAAACATTCAAATATGTTTTTGAACAAAATTTTCATTTAACCCATTCACTGAATAGGCAGATCTGAAGAGTTTATTTCCACAGAAATTGTATTTATTTTATTTAGATGATTGTCAAATGATGAATTCAATAAAAATAGAAATTATGATTTTTTTTTATAATTAAAAGCTTATCATTTTAAAGAATTTATTAAAAAAAATTGTAAATATTGTTTTTTAGGCCCTCTCTGAGGCCCTGACGGTTCCCCTCGGCTGTATGTAGTAGTTTTATGCTACCTTTACACCCTTTTTGGAGCTTGAAATGGTTAAGACTCCACAGAACAAAAAAAAATACAAGTTTGGAATGATAATAGATTATAAAAGAATTTGGTAAGACTTTACTTTAGGGACCAATTCTCACTATTAAAGGGTTAGTTCACCCAAAAATGAAAATTAGCCCATAAATTACTCACCCTCAAGTCATCCTAGGTGTATATGACTTTCTTCTTTCAGACAAATCCAGTC
>NW_015555719.1:20227-22142 GCF_001515605.1 Sinocyclocheilus anshuiensis
GAAGATAAAAGCCAAGATTAGAGAAGCAGTCCTTGGTAAAATGACATGCACACAACAAAAGGTTCGAATTGTATTTCTGTGGTATCCTTGAACACAGAGCGTCTTCTCAACATGACGTAAACACACTAACTAGTGGAAGTGTTTGTGGGCAGGTCAGACAGGCGGAGATTATGCAAATATGTTACCCAGTGACGTATACCGGTAACAGGCAAAAGATTCGAAAATATGACGACTCGTTAAGGCGATTCAAAATCGACTCTCTCTTTTGAGAGACAATATCTTTATTTATCTTGCACTTTTTTGATTATCAACTTTGCAGATTGTTTTCATTTAAGGATAGCTACGTTATAAACTGCAAAAGAGATATTTTTCAAAAACCCATATAACAGGCAAAAGATTCGAAAATATGATGACTCGTTAAGGTGATTCAGAATCGACTCTCTTTTGAGAGACAATATCTTTATTTATCATGCGCTTTTTTGATTAACAACTTTGCAGATTATTTTCATTTAAGGATAGCTACGTTATAAACTGCAAAAGAGATATTTTTCAAAAACCCATTGTGTTACCCAGTGACGTATACCGGTAACAGGCAAAAGATTCGAAAATATGATGACTCGTTAAGGTGATTCAGAATCGACTCTCTTTTGAGAGACAATATCTTTATTTATCATGCGCTTTTTTGATTAACAACTTTGCAGATTATTTTCATTTAAGGATAGCTACGTTATAAACTGCAAAAGAGATATTTTTAAAAAATGACCCGCTCTTTAAACACATATTAATGCCTTATTCTGCATGACCATATTTTAGATCCCTTAATTCTACCCCATACCCAAACTTAACAACTACCATACTAACTATTAATAAGTAGCAAACTAGGAATTTGAGGCAAAAGTTCAAGATCCACTCATGCACATTTCACACATCTCAGCAAATAAATGAATTATTTAGCATACATAATAAATGTGATTAATTTTTTTTATCAATTGACAGCCCTACCCTGACTGAAGTCTTGAGGTGTTTGTCTCACCTGTTTGTTTGATGAGCTCCATACATCCATTAGGAGTACATGGGATAAAACAGTCCCCAAGATCACCACGTGCCAGTTTCCCTGCATTTATACTCGTCAATCTGAAGCAAGCAAAGAAACAAACTTTCTTTAATAATTTAAACAGGTTTCATTATTGAATGGAGCACAAAACAATCTGTTGAAAGTAATGTTAAATCAGAATAACACAATTTAATGGCATGTTGTTCAAGAGTGAATTATTTTCTGTACCCATCCACATCTTTCTCTGGAGCCACGCTGTTGATAATCCTTTCTGTATTAATAGTGTGGACGGAGTCAAGGGGCAGCTGGACTATGAGCCCATGAATTTTGGAGTCCTCATTGACTTCCATTACACGGCGCATAACCTTCAGAATGTGTATCAGTTAATTATAAACAGCAAAATCTGAAACAGCTGTTAATAGCAAACATAAAACATGGATTAATGGTTAATGACTCCTTCAAGTGAAGCTGTCCTACCTCATTTTCAGTTGCAGTCCGTGGAAGCTTCACATGTACAGCACTGATCCCGATCTAAAAATCAAGACGGTAATAGTCATTAAAGGGCTCATAAGATGCATTTTTTATTATTTTGTAATGTTCCTTGAGGACAAATTGCATTTTTTTTTTTTTATTCGTCGGTTACTCCAATGTCCAGAAACATACAGACACAGTCTCAAACATACATTAGAGGGAAAAGGGGAAGAAAAAAATATAAAAAAAAAATTTTTAAATAGCATTTTATTTTAAGCATTTTCATTTCAGACATGGTTTTATGTTTACACGGCGCGATGCAACGCAACGCGTAAAAAGACAGTATAAGTCATTATAATCCGTAATTATGTCCCCACTGGATGCTACAAA
>NW_015555719.1:23074-28748 GCF_001515605.1 Sinocyclocheilus anshuiensis
CCGGATAAACACATTTCATTACACCAAATACACAAAATAATGTTCTTTTTAGCAACATCATATGACCCCTTTAAGATACCCAATACCAAGTGGTAATACAGAGTTACACCCATTTGTGGACGCACATGTGCAACAAACCAGTTCCCTTAATTTCTTGTATGTCAAATATCCGAGGTTAGGGCACTTATCTAGCAGTCCGTGGCCACAAAGAGGGAAGAAAAAAATATTTACAGCAGTTTCTATTAAAAACAAACAAAAAAGGGGGGGTCAAAATGAAGTAACTGCCACACATCAAGTTTCAAATAAATCTACCTCGGAATTTTCTCGAACATCAACAGCGTAAAAAACTCCAGTATATAGAATCGGCAGCGTTTATTTTGGTATAGCCTATGTATGCCCATTATATCTCTCAATCGTTACTCATCTTCCAACGTTTTTAGAAATTCGGTGATGGCCGCTGGAGAGGAAAAGACGTGCATCTCAGTTCCATGGAGACAGCGGAGCTTAGCAGGATAGGTGAAGCCTCTGAACATATCACGAGCAGAGAGTATTTTCCGGACATCGTTGAACCCTCTGCGTTTCTTCAGCACATCTGCAGATACGTCCTGGAAAAAGCGCAGTCGATTCCCATGGTAGCTGATGTTGTGTTTTTGTTGCATAGGAAGTGGACCAGAACACTTCGCGGGGGGCGATTTGCTCCCTGGATGGAGCCGAGAGACCTATGGGCTCTCTCGATCTCGAAATGTGAGTCAGGTGTAAAGTCCAGCCATTTCAGCAGCATCTTCGTGAGAAATTGTGCGACGGACTCAGAACCTTCAGCTTTCTCAGGGAGGCAGACGATTCTCAGGTTTTTGCGTCTTCCTCAGTTATCCAGGTCGTCTACTTTGGCTCTAAGTAATGCCAATTCTTTGTCCAAAAACGCAATTCTGTTGTCGTGAGACAGCATGCAATCTTCGGCTGCGGAGATGCTGCATTCAGCCTCAGCTAAACGCGTCTCATTTGATGCCACTCTGCCAGACAAATTAGAAAGGGCTTCCTGTATCGAGGTAACTGAAGTAGAAATATTGTCCAAACGGTTGTCAATCGCACTTAACCTGCCGTCAATATTGCCCAAACTGGTTCCCAGTGAACGGATTTCGGTCAGCATGACTTCGGCCTTATCTGAAGAGGTCTCCCCTCCGTCTCAGCGTGCTTTTTTTTACGTTTCTGGAAGGCCGAGAGGATGTGAATAGAGGAAATTCCCACGTTTATTTAGTCTCAGACATTGCTTGTTATTGTTGGGACAGTAAACCTCGAGTAAGAATCAAGATAAAAGAAGGAAAATTTGAAAAGAAAGGGAACTGGCCATCTTCGAAGAGGTCACGTCACAAATTGCATTTATAATGTTGGTAAGATTTTCCCATTAAAAGCAGTTCTCTACCCTGTTTTTCCACTCTCTGGATTGAATACTCTGTTTAAAGGAATGTGTGTCAATGTAAATTTTAATATAAATGACTGGGAACTTTTTGTGTATGAATTAAGTATTATAATTAAGCACAGACATCTTCACAATAAAGCAGCTGAATCACTGTGCTGAATGTGGTTTTACCTCAACAGCTGCTTTTAGCTTCATGCTGATGTACAAGTTTGAGTCCTCTCTGTCTCCCACCTAGAACAAACAAAGCATCAACATTCAAGCAATGTTTAAAACTTCCACACATTTCATTTTTTGTTAAACATTTTTAGTCATTTCTTCTTTTCCAGTTTATGCTTTTGAACTGAACATTTAAATACAATAAAGCAATACACAAAAAATGTATAAAATTGTACAAAAAAAAAATAATAATTCACACAGTTTAAAGTGCAAAAAAATTATGAAGACCAATAGGTACAATTTTACATTAAGATTCCATTAGTTAACCTTAGTTAATGCATTAACATTAATAATGAGCAATAGCTACATTTGATACAAAAGTTATTAATCTTTCTTAAAAAATACAACTCTTAATGTTAGCTCGAGTTCATTAAATAAAGTTGCAACTTTTGATTATAACAACTTATTAATTATTGAAATTACCCAAGATTAATGAATGTTTACAAGAATTTTTCATTGGCAGTTCATGTTAACTAATGAATTAACTAATGGTAACTAATGAAGCCCTAATGTAAAGTTTGACCGAACAATAAAGAATCAAAACATTTTCAAACAATATAGGGCATAACTGAAGTAGAAATATTGTCCAAACGGTTGTCAATCGCACTTAACCTGCCGTCAATATTGCCCAAACTGGTTCCCAGTGAACGGATTTCGGTCAGCATGACTTCGGCCTTATCTGAAGAGGTCTCCCCTCCGTCTCAGCGTGCTTTTTTTTACGTTTCTGGAAGGCCGAGAGGATGTGAATAGAGGAAATTCCCACGTTTATTTAGTCTCAGACATTGCTTGTTATTGTTGGGACAGTAAACCTCGAGTAAGAATCAAGATAAAAGAAGGAAAATTTGAAAAGAAAGGGAACTGGCCATCTTCGAAGAGGTCACGTCACAAATTGCATTTATAATGTTGGTAAGATTTTCCCATTAAAAGCAGTTCTCTACCCTGTTTTTCCACTCTCTGGATTGAATACTCTGTTTAAAGGAATGTGTGTCAATGTAAATTTTAATATAAATGACTGGGAACTTTTTGTGTATGAATTAAGTATTATAATTAAGCACAGACATCTTCACAATAAAGCAGCTGAATCACTGTGCTGAATGTGGTTTTACCTCAACAGCTGCTTTTAGCTTCATGCTGATGTACAAGTTTGAGTCCTCTCTGTCTCCCACCTAGAACAAACAAAGCATCAACATTCAAGCAATGTTTAAAACTTCCACACATTTCATTTTTTGTTAAACATTTTTAGTCATTTCTTCTTTTCCAGTTTATGCTTTTGAACTGAACATTTAAATACAATAAAGCAATACACAAAAAATGTATAAAATTGTACAAAAAAAAAATAATAATTCACACAGTTTAAAGTGCAAAAAAATTATGAAGACCAATAGGTACAATTTTACATTAAGATTCCATTAGTTAACCTTAGTTAATGCATTAACATTAATAATGAGCAATAGCTACATTTGATACAAAAGTTATTAATCTTTCTTAAAAAATACAACTCTTAATGTTAGCTCGAGTTCATTAAATAAAGTTGCAACTTTTGATTATAACAACTTATTAATTATTGAAATTACCCAAGATTAATGAATGTTTACAAGAATTTTTCATTGGCAGTTCATGTTAACTAATGAATTAACTAATGGTAACTAATGAAGCCCTAATGTAAAGTGTGACCGAACAATAAAGAATCAAAACACTTTCAAACAATATGTCTCATTTGATGCCACTCTGCCAGACAAATTAGAAAGGGCTTCCTGTATCGAGGTAACTGAAGTAGAAATATTGTCCAAACGGTTGTCAATCGCACTTAACCTGCCGTCAATATTGCCCAAACTGGTTCCCAGTGAACGGATTTCGGTCAGCATGACTTCGGCCTTATCTGAAGAGGTCTCCCCTCCGTCTCAGCGTGCTTTTTTTTACGTTTCTGGAAGGCCGAGAGGATGTGAATAGAGGAAATTCCCACGTTTATTTAGTCTCAGACATTGCTTGTTATTGTTGGGACAGTAAACCTCGAGTAAGAATCAAGATAAAAGAAGGAAAATTTGAAAAGAAAGGGAACTGGCCATCTTCGAAGAGGTCACGTCACAAATTGCATTTATAATGTTGGTAAGATTTTCCCATTAAAAGCAGTTCTCTACCCTGTTTTTCCACTCTCTGGATTGAATACTCTGTTTAAAGGAATGTGTGTCAATGTAAATTTTAATATAAATGACTGGGAACTTTTTGTGTATGAATTAAGTATTATAATTAAGCACAGACATCTTCACAATAAAGCAGCTGAATCACTGTGCTGAATGTGGTTTTACCTCAACAGCTGCTTTTAGCTTCATGCTGATGTACAAGTTTGAGTCCTCTCTGTCTCCCACCTAGAACAAACAAAGCATCAACATTCAAGCAATGTTTAAAACTTCCACACATTTCATTTTTTGTTAAACATTTTTAGTCATTTCTTCTTTTCCAGTTTATGCTTTTGAACTGAACATTTAAATACAATAAAGCAATACACAAAAAATGTATAAAATTGTACAAAAAAAAAATAATAATAGAATTTTTCATTGGCAGTTCATGTTAACTAATGAATTAACTAATGGTAACTAATGAAGCCCTAATGTAAAGTTTGACCGAACAATAAAGAATCAAAACATTTTCAAACAATATAGGGCATGTTGTAGACCAGACTAAAATGTAAAAAAGTTTGAAAATAAATAGCCTATTAAGTCTAAATATTTAAGTATTTGGCGCTGTGATGATCTCCATAAAAAAAAAAAACATGGCTAAATGGCTAAAATCATTTAAATATGTTTCAGAAAGTAGCGACGCTGTTTTGTTTACAGGGTTTCCGGGGTAACGGCTGCATTTCTGCTTTTCAGCGGCATCTGCTGTCAGAGAGTGAATGTGCTTTCATTCAGCACGTCGCCTTCATGGGTTCCGCCCATAGACTGTAAAAAAAGATGGACGACGCGTCTCCACTTCCTTCCACTATAGAAAAGTGAAGCCAAAGCATCTCAGTATGGCCGCTGCCATCTTGAGTAAATTACATCATTTGGAGCCAGAGTCTGCGCAGTAGAGATTCTTTTTTGCAGCCAAAGTCTGCGCAGTAGAGATTCGTTTGATGCCAGAGTCTGCGCAGTAGTGTCGTGAGGTGGAGCCGCGGTATCAAACTCCCGCCCAGATTCCCGGAGACCCAATCAACCATAACGACATGCCCCGTTTTTATAGCATCAAATTACTAGCTAAAATCAAACTTATCACAAAAACGAACAATTGAACATATATCAGCGTGATAACAACTACCTTTAATAACCAAAACCATCTTTCGGAAAATTGTATTGGAAGTGTAATTTTTTTTTTTTTTTTTGACTCAAGTCCCTTTCGTTTACATAGAGAGGGCGGGGTTTATGACCTGTACTGCAGCCAGCCACCAGGGTGTGATCAAAGAGCCCGCAGCTTCACTTTTCAGGATGTGTGAGCAGTGGGGTAATGTAACGAAGTAATAATACTTCATTACAGTACTTAAGTATTTTTTGGGAGTATCTGTACTTTACTTGAGTTTTTATATTTCAGCAAACTTTTACTTCACTACATTTCCTAATTAAAATTTATACTTTTACTCCGATACATTTCCCCGAAGCATATTCGTTACTACAAAAGAGTCAGAAGAACACGGACTGCAGAGAAGCATGTTTGACGAATCAGTGGTCTGGCGTTTGCAAGTTAGACTCCTAAAAACACCTTTGCTCATGTGCAAACAAGTGTGCGCACAACCGCAGATGATTCGTTTTCCACTCAAGTCGAGTCTGGGGTGTGCGATACAGTATCGTCTGCGATAATATGGTAAGTGTTGTTGTAATGATGTGCGATCTCACATTATGAAGTAGGCTATATCACCAAATCACACACGGAGCGCACGCACGTTGATTAGTTTATAAAACCTCAAAATTCCAGGCATTCTAAATTGTAGACGTTAAAATGCTTCTGTATGCTTTTTATATTTATATAATTTAATATAGTTAACAATCTATATCACACAAAGAGTACCGT
>NW_015555719.1:29040-33762 GCF_001515605.1 Sinocyclocheilus anshuiensis
TGCCAACGAAAATAGTTCCAAACAAAGATCACAGCACTGTTTTGCATCTCTGAGCAATGGACGGTGTTTACTTAATTGATTGAGTCAGCTTTTTGAACGAATCGGTTGAATAAAGGATTCAGTGATTCACTCATTAACACAGTCAAATGCTTTGTTTCTGAATGAATCAGTCGTTTGTTGTTTACATGAGAGTGCGCATGCGTCTTTGACGCAGTATACAACGGTGTTGTGCATTGTGACCAGTTGATGGGAAAAATATTCTTAAAATGCATTCAAAAAAATCTGAATAATTTGTAATAAATTCACGTTATTTTGAAGTGCCCACGATAACAATATCATGCATGTTCATTATCGTGATATATCCCATTACCGAATGCCGGCACATGTCTAATCGATTTTAAAGCATTCGAGCACAAGAAGACATGAAAGAACTCAATTCAGTATTTGCGTGCTGTATTCTGTGTGTACATTGCGCACACAGACAGCTGCGTGTCTCTGACAACGTGCAAGCCCCGAATGGGCACTCCTGGCCAATGTGAACATTAAATTTTACATTAAAGCTTTCAAGAGCAAGACGCAAACAACAACTACATTTAGTGTATTCTGTGCGAGCACACATAGAGCCGTATCAGGCAATGCACAACCCTTGAATTGAATTTCTTTTTGTGTTTCCTTGTGCTTCAATGGACAAATACATGCAAAAGTCAAAATACTCGACTTGGCAGGTATACTGGAAAACAGTAGGGATGGGCATTGGGGGGGGATAATAAAAATATATGATGACTATTATGAAAATGAATGTTAAAATTCAAAATATGACATTAAAACTCGTCTATGAAAATATGAACATGATTAGAACACTGTGATTATGATGATGCAGCAATGTTATTAAAAAATAAGCATCTAAAAAGGAATATCTGCCTGAGGTGAAGCTGAAGAGTAACTTTATGCCAATAAACTGAAGCCGATTCTATGACACATCCTATATTAATCAAATAACTTAGATACATAACATAGACGTAACATTACAACCTGTATCTGCACAAAAGGATGCAAATGCCAGTGAAGCTGGCTACTATAGCGAGAGAGAGAGAGCTCCCGCCGTGATGCACATTCTTAACTGCGTGCTGAAACACGGGCAAGGAAAGCAGACAGAATTTACTGTAGATTGCACATTCTATAAAGTTCTCATTATAATGCTATGTTTATGGCAGATTTGTGCTATATTTTCATCCACATTATCAAGTAATCCCTGAAATCACCTGCACGTTTTCGAAGCCATATGAATTACGATAAAACAGTTTTAATTGAAGTATGCCTACTGTTGAACAAATATGATGAACAAAGCACTGCTGCATCATTATAACATCAGTATTTAAAAAAAAAGAAACATCTAAAAGCAATATGACCATGTCAAATAACTCAAAAGGTCAATATCAGACATCACTACGTGACTTGCTTCTCTCTCTTCTCACATATACTTTGAACCACATGCTGTGGCAAGCTAAACAATCAGAGCTCAAAGTGCTGCTATAACCAATGAGAATTTTTTTTTAAAAGCACGTTCATCGTTTTCATGATCGATCGTCACTGTCATGACTGAGTACTCGATCACCGTTGCACATCCCTAGAAAACAGTGAATTTAAGTGAACTTAAAGAGCTGAGAAATAAAACGGACATGCAAAAAAAAAAAAGAATCATTTCTTGTTCTTGACCGAATAACTTTTGCTGCTTTAACAATGATTAATCTATATTTAATTCATATATAAAAGAATATGCAATGTTATTTTACATTTACATATTTTACATTTGATTATTCTTATACTTTTGTAGAACTACAAACCTAAAAGCCTAAGCCTTGCATAACCTAAGCATAATTTAATTTGTATCTTTGTTTTATTCATTTATTATGTGCTATTGCTTATAATTTGTTCTTATTTACTGACTGTTCACTTGTTCATATGGAACTAAGAATTGTAAAATTTAAGTGGTATCTAAAATTTTGGTGTCATATAAGCTTTATTTATTAGAATACAAGATAACGGGTCAAAAACAATGATAACAGCAACCATTTTATTTTTTGTGGCAGGGCAAGTAAAAATTTGAACCACTGGCCTAACCGGGCCAGTAGAAAAAATCCTTAGCGTTGAGCCCTGATTTGTCATGAAATGACAATAGCCATCAACAATGGAGGAGTTGATGGAGACGACATCAAGGAGACCGACCTAGCAAACACAGTACATTCCGCTATCGTAAGTATTTGGTTCCTGTTTGGTTATTTCATTTATTATTTTGACTTTTTTTGAGAACCAAATAAAAACATTCCAGGAATGTTCTTTTTAGGTTTTATATTTTAGAACCATAAAATAATGTCCCCAAAACATTGCAGGGAGGTTATTTTTATTGTTAAGGCAATACAAATAAAATTAACTGTCCCATTTGCATACAGCAATGAATCCTTTATTACTCAAGTGCAAAATTGCTTAAGTGTAAAATAGAACAATTACCATCATGTTCATCAGTACTTCAGAAATGATTAACTGTCATTCATAGACAGGTTACCACTAACCTGTAACACTACAAGGCCTGGTTTGAAATTGGGATGAGTCATTCTCATGCCTTCCACCTCTTCCTTCAGTCTCCCTCTTACCTGACTGGAGAAACACAAGGATTCAAAATGAGTTGTGCAAGTCATGGTGCGAGAAAAGTAGGCTACACCAACTTACATATGTATGTACTTATGATATCAAGTTGAGCTTCTTTCTCTCAAATCTATCCAGGATGGGCCATCCACATACGTCATCGCAAGGAAGTTTGGTGTGTCTCAAAGCACAGTTTCAAGAGCATGGGGAGATACCAGAAGACGAGCTGTTAAACGAGGAGAGCTGAACAGGGAGGTAGAAGGGCAACAACCCAACAGCAGGACCCGAATCCGCTCCTTTGTGCAAGGAGGAACATTGCCAGAGCCCTCCAAAATGACTTTGAGCAGGCTACTAGTATGCATGTTTCTGACCAAACTGTTAGAAACAGATTCCATGAGGGTGGCATAAGGGTCTAACATCCTATAGTGCAGAGATCTCCAACCTTTTTTCATTCGAGAGCTACTTTTTAAAAATGAAAGCAGACTAGAGCTACCCATGTTATCTAATACATAAATCTCTTAAATAATGTATCAGTCCAAACTGTTATACATGGTATAACATGTTAAAATGTGCTGGACACACACTGAAATCAAGTTTTATACCGAAAACCAACAAAAAGTAGCAGCACTATGCACTTTTTGTTTGCATAAATATTCATAACATGTTATCTACTGACGTACTGTTGTACTGTTGAAATAAAGTTTTGACCAAAAAAATTTGGGGGGGAAATTTACATGTAGTTGTTTAGCAGATGCTTTTATCCAAAACTACTTACAAATGAGTACAATAGAAGCAATAAAATCTCACATTTCAGCCTTTAAATAATTTTTATATATGAAAGGATGAGTCAAGATGATAAATTATATTTTATCTGCTCTAGGGCTGTCACTAACGATTATTTTAGTAATCAAGTAATCTGTTGATTATTTTGACGATTAATCAGATAATTATTAATTAATTAATTATTTTTTGTGGTAATAAAAATAGACCTAAGCTAGCAATAGCTTTTAAAATTACTTAAAATACATATATAGTAATGAGTCAATAATAATTAGTTCAAATAATGTATCAAAAGCAAGTAATCATATGGTTTTATTGAACAAAACAGTTAAAATACATACTGTATTATAAACAATAGAGCTAACGTACATTACGCATTATAACAAATGCCTGCAGAGGGCGCCAACAGCATGATGATTGTTTTTACAGTTTACTGAGGGATCTAATCCTTGTTTAAAGGGGTCATATGACGTTGCTAAAAAGAACATTATGTTGTGTATTTGGTGTAATGCAATGTGTTTATGCGGTTTAAGGTTAAAAAAACACATTTTCCATATAATGTACATTATTGTTTCTCCTCTATGCCCCGCTTTTCTGAAACGCGTAGATTTTTACAAAGCTCATCGGTCTGAAAAGCGAGGTGTGCTCTGATTGGCCAGCTATCCAGTGCGTTGTGATTGGCTGAATACCTCAAGCGTGTGACGGAAATGGCCCCTTAACATACTGTCCCCTTGTCCAAATACCCACACTTGCGGTCTTGGCCACTTGAGAGCGCGTGCGCGCGACAGGAAGTAAGTGCGCAAGACTGTCCCAGGTCTTAAAAACATCAAAGCGCAGTGCCCTTAAAGCACACTAAACCCACACTATCTGGAATACCGCTCCGGAGCGCTATTCGAGGCTTAGTGTATCCCATCATGCATCATGTTCTGGAAATAAATCGTGAGACTTTTTGCCGAGATCTCGCGAGAGGTCACGGAAACCTTTCCAATACAAGTTAAATATTAATATAATAATTAGATATTACATATAATTTGGTAGAAAAACACTGTTTTTATGTTTTATTGGTGCAAAGATGAGTAGTGGTGATATTTATTTTGTACAACATTTGCAACTGCTTTTTATCACTTAATTAGAAGCACCACAAATTAAAATTATGTCATGTTATAGGGACTACTGAACAGACATTTAGAAGTTGATTTTAAAATGCAAAGTATTTAAAATTAAAATTAAAATAAAGCTATGTAAACACTTGCATTTTTACAACACTACAAGTGTGTCCCATCAGGTAATGAAAAGTTC
>NW_015555719.1:36429-37952 GCF_001515605.1 Sinocyclocheilus anshuiensis
CGTGTGACGGAAATGTTACGCCCCTTAACATACTGTGATGCCGTCTCCCAGCAGGATGAGACTCAGACCAGCTGCTCTGCTCGTGCACATCCCATCATCGGTTCTCTTTTAGCAGTTCAGTCAATGTACTGTTAGGAGTAACTGAATAACTCGGGATATTTGTTTATTTCGCGTCAGAGGGAGTGTCAGGCACGTTTAAAAACCGAATAACTTAAGTAATTTGTGGATTAGTGTGTACTGGAGGCGCGAACCGTTTCAAACGATTCAGTTCGATTTGGTGAACTGGTTCGACCGGTTCACTAAGAAGATAATATGTGCCCAAAAACCTTTAAAACAATCACAAATTTTGGGGGCATAAAAAACGCATTCAACTTTACACAAGTAACGTTACGTGAGAGCATGAAACATGTAAATAAATAAAAATATTTCAAGGCTCTATCAACGTGACATGAATAAAAAAACTTAACTTAAAAGAACTTAAAAGAAAATAGCTTACGCTGAGATCGTTTTCCCGCAGATGATTTGGGCTGGCATCGTAAGATTTTAAATGCGTTGCGAATTTAAAGTGAGATTAAGTTTTGTGTTTTGCAGTTTACGCTGTTAACAGAGAGCACGTGTTGAACTTTTTCCGCTTCTGTCTTGAGCTCTGTGTCCGTCTGAAGTTACGAATTGAATCCGCCCCTGCGTTTGTGAATATCATCAAGTGCGTATTACGTCAATGATGTGTTGCTGGCTGCACCAATCAACATCCAAGGCGCCTTAGAAATGAGGAATACAACAAAGGATTATAGTAAGGAGGCGATAACACGAGAAATGCTAGAAATACAAAGTATATCTATATAGGCTACACGCTACCAGTCAAAAGTTTTTAAACAGTAAGATGTTTAATGTTTTCTCTGCTGCTCATCAAGCCTGCATTTATTTGATCCAAACTACAGCAAAAGCAGTATTATTGTGAAATATTTTTACTATTTAAAATAACTGCTTTCTATTTGAATATTTTTTTTAATGTAATTTATTCCTGTGATCAAAGCTGAATATTCAGCATCATTATTCCGGTCTTTAGTGTCACATGATCCTTGAGAATTCTTTCTAATAGACTGATTTGCTGTTCAAGAAACATTTTATTATTATTATTATTATTATAATCAATGTTGAAACAGTTGTGCTGCTTAATACTTTTGTGAAATATTTGGTCATTTATTTATTTTTTTTTAATTCTTGAATGAATAAAACATTTAAAAAAAAAATTAAATATGCACTTGTTTTTTTTCTTTACTTTATTATTATTATTATCAATATTTAAACACAGTTGAGTACATTTTTTTCTGAATTCTTTGATGAATAAAAAGATCCAAAGATCAGGATTTATCTGAAATAAAAAAAAGTTTTGTAACATTATACACTATACCATTCAAACGCTTGGAGTCAGTATAATTTTTGGGGGGTGAAAGAAATGATAGAAATTAAAGGGGTGGTTCATTGCGATTTCACTTTTTTAACGTTAGTGTGTAATGTTGCTG
>NW_015555719.1:38172-46260 GCF_001515605.1 Sinocyclocheilus anshuiensis
AAATCTATTCATATATGAATCGCGATTCTGTCTTCTAACGATTCTAATGGATTCACAAGTTTCAAAATCAGTGTTCTACAGCAGCGGTTCTTAATACTGTTCCTCGCTTCCCCCTGCTCTGCATCTCTCTCTCTCTCTCTCTGTCTCTCTCTCTCTGAGCTCAGCTCCAACAATTAACTGTTACAATTATACACTTATTTTCACATAGCTATGAGAAGCGTTAAACATGGACGTGCAGTTGCCGTACTGTATTAAAACTTTAATCAGGATAAAACCATATATTAAAAGCTAACATAAGCAGTAGCATTTACAAGCATATTGGATACGTTTGAATAGTCATATTGAATGTCTAGAATAATTGTTGGGAGTATTACTGGAATAATGGTTTGGATGGCTTATAAATCCATTAGCTGTTAAATATGAAATTGCAAACTTTGGAATGTAATAAATCCCCATAAATACAAATGTGCCTATATAATGTCACGTTGCACACACACACGAGAATTATCCTGAAACACGTTCAAAGCTGATTTTATGACAGAGTCCAAGAATATGCAAAACAGTAATGTACTGTATGAATTATCAACATATACTGTAAAAATATTATGCTAAATAAAAAAAAATGGTGACAATGTTTAAGGTATTGGCATATTGATGCCTGTAGATATTACAACTTACGTTACTATACCAATTTACTTGAACCAAAATCAACTTTTATCTTAAAATTTACTGATAACCACAATTATAAAGCAAGTGGAAACATAGAAAAAAAAAAAGAGAAAACCACATTATGAGTCAAAGTTTATAGTTTATTATAAGGGGCCTGTCCAAAAAAAACAGTGCCAATAGAATACATGTATGTTATGAGTTTAATCTGCCACTTGTGTGTAAGTGATGATACAGTCTTGTAAATAAATAATACCAGTCCACAATCTGACTTGTGTTGCAGCCTGGAACTAAACCCCACCATGTTGTTTCACCTGTCCAGAGGAGAACTGGCCCCCCAACTGAGCCTAGATTCCTTTTCCTCTATTTCTGTCATAGATGGACTTTGGGTTCTTTGCCACAGCGCCTTTTGGTTTGCATATATGGGGACACACTTAATATTTGGCAAGATTATCAACTTGATTGCAAGACACTATTGGATGAAAACTGAACTGAGCTGGATGATGACGTCACTAAATCAACAATGAATTAACTGAAAGTAACTGAAAAATTTACTATGTTCTATTGTTCTCTGTAGGGCTGCTTCAAAGCAGAATTACATTTTGTTTGCATCACTGGAACATTTTTTTCCTGATTAACACTGTAAAGCTGTGATTGGCTTGTAACACATAACATGACATCAGAGGTTAAGAAGTAATTGAGAAATGGATGGATTGAAACCTCCAGCAGGATGTGAGTTAGGCAATTTATCTGAAAACTGGAGAATGTTTTGACAGTGTTTTGGATTGTATTCAGTTGCAACAGAATACACTATCAAGTCTCTAAGATACAGCCGTCCCTTTTCTTCATGTTGTTGTTGAAGAAGGTAATAATACCATCACATTTGAAAACAAAAATGAAAATCTGCAGAAGATCACGGAGAAATTTTAAATGTATTGTAATCCGAAGAAGAATATGACATAAAAGATGCATTATTTATTTATTTTATTTTATTTTGTGTATATAAAGAGAAATGTCAGTATCTCATTATGTAATGAGACTGAAATGAAAAGCAGTCATGTGAATTTGGAGAATTTTAGGAATCTCTGATTCAAGACAAACTTGTTTGCAGGGATAAATTAAATGCAGTAAGAGAGAGGCTTCTAAGAGGTGGTGATGGTTCTCTTGAAAAGACCATAGGGTCATTCTGTGTCAACTCAACCAAAGGTCCCCAGTTCACATTTTTGATTTTGTATTATTTTTTTTCTGGAAATAAATACATACATGAAGAAGAAAGCCAAAATATTAAATGCCATTAATGTATATTTACTGAGTAATCCACTATTTTGTAGAGGGGGTCCAAATAAAAATGCAAACTTTGGATAAAAAATGATAAGTGCTTTTCCCCATTTTTTTACTGGTCACCATTAGCAGTTAATGCAACAAAGATTGCTAAAGTCAGCAGATTCTGCAATCTTTCTGAAGTAATTTTTACCCCCCTGTGATTTGGCTCTGAATCTCAGGTAAAACTTGACATTTTGACAAAATAGTGGATTATTCAGTTAGCACAAATCCATAACATTTAATATTTTGGCTTTCATGACTATACATGTTTATCTTTCTTCCAAAAAAAAAATAATAATACAAATAAAAATACTGACAAAATCAAAATTTGAGCCAGGGAAGTTTCTGAAATTGTCAACACAAAATGACCCTGTACAAATTTGCACTATATTAGAAATGACTAAAGACCAAATGCATAAAATGCATGATGAGAGTGGATGTAGATGCAATGAAGTATAAACAGACATACAGAAATTAAAGCAAATAAGTTTAATTGTAAAAGATGTGGAATAGAAAACATTCAATAATTTTGTGAAGATGTGTCAATCAATGAAGATGCATGATGTAGATGGCAATCTTAAACAACAATGAAATGATCTGTATGTGGAAAAAATTCAGGCATATCTGGAAAAAGAGGAATGGACAATAGATCTTAAAATGGGAGACACATCTTTAAATTTTAATCTTTATATTTTGATACTGGGACACAAGAAAATGTTAATCCCTACAGTCTTTTTAAAAAGTGAGGAAAAAGACCATGTGAAAAAAAAATAAATACCTACGCGAAATTGTCTGCATACAAAAAAAAATGAGTAAAATGACAGTGTGGGGACACACTGCATGATTTTCAAAGTCATGCTGTTCTTCTCACAATGCATGTGTAATGCTAGGGCAAGTGAACGTATAAAATGAGGTGGATCCAATTGCAGAGGTTTATTAAAGCTGCATTCCCTAACTTTTTTGGTTAAAAATGATCCAAAATCAATTATTGAGAAAGTACATAACCAGCAATCAGTGTTCAAAACGATCTCTTTACCTTAGCCCATTTCACAACGGTAACCTTGTAATAATGCTTTCTAATTTGAGTGGTTTAGGTTGGTTTCAAAGTTTGCCGCCGTTCATCTATCCATCATTACATCACTACTTATCTGCATACATAAAAAAGGAGTCCTCACAATGCATGTGTAATGCTATGGCAAGTGAACGTATAAAATGAGGTGGATCCAATTGCAGAGAAGGTTTATTAAAGCTGCATTCCCTAACTTTTTTGGTTAAAAATGATCCAAAATCAATTATTGAGAAAGTACATAACCAGCAATCAGTGTTCAAAACGATCTCTTTACCTTAGCCCATTTCACAACGGTAACCTTGTAATAATGCTTTCTAATTTGAGTGGTTTAGGTTGGTTTCAAAGTTTGCCGCCGTTCATCTATCCATCATTACATCACTACTTATCTGCATACATAAAAAAGGAGTCCTGGCTAGTAGGCTATATCGTGTGGATGCTACAGGTGGCGGATCATTTGTAGCCTCTTCTTACAGCAGCTTGAATAACTAAACTTGTCATTTTGGAGAGAGTTATTGAGGTTAAAATAATAATTTCTTTCAATGACATTCGAATGGTATGACAATTAGAGATTAGACTCTACAGAATTTGAAATATACAGATACGACTAATACACATTATATACATGCAGTCACACAATGTTGATGTTGTTAACATTAACAATTTGAGAACAAAGTATAACAATAATAATTTTCTCGGTTTGATGTGATCTGAGCTAACTTTTACAATCATTGGTAGCGCAATTTATTGTTAAACCTTTTTTTAATTGGTCAGAACAAAATTGGTAGACATGTTACTTACTTGTTTAGATGACATTTTCCGGTGAAACTTCTTATTTTGTACATACTTTCAAGATGTAATATCTGTAATTCTGAAGTATAGTGAATATACACACTGGTGCATTGACTGCCAGCCCACACATACACCTCAAACCCGGAAGAAGAAGATAATTCAGCAAATAACTGCAATTGCAGGTTTCAAACAGAGATGGCGACAAAGAGGTAAAACTTACGGACTGCATATTTAACTAAATATAATAAAACAAACATAGGTAAACCAGGAACAATAACTATGGCAACTAGTAAGGGTAACTATTGGAAAAACAAGGAGTCCCCAAGGAACGGATTTCAGACACTTTGTAACAAAACCAAGCATCCAGGAGGGAGGTGGAGCAGAGGCGGATAAGGGGGAGGGATTAAGGGACCAGGCAGGCATGAAAGCTGAAGACTCTGGTGTGGCAGCCATGATAACTGAGGCCTCTGGCATGGCGGCCATGATGGCTGGAACCTCTGGCATGGCAGGCACTATACCAGTACTGCATGCAATGGCAAAATTGAACTAAGCGGCTTAGAGAAGACCTCCTTGATGGTTATTTTTAAGATTATTACTTTTTCATTTACTTGAGTAATTATTTCTATAAGTATTTGTATTTTTACTTGAGTATAGTTTTTGGATATTGTACCCACCTCTGCATGCAGTATACCTTCACCCACACTGCTGGATTCTGTCATTGGGCTAGTGGATGGTCCTTACAACCCTTTCCATGCATTGGCAAGTATCGATGTCAAGGCTACAGGGCAGAAGTCTTCAAATTTTTTTTGCTCCCAATTTTTTATGAATGGGTCAAACAAATGACAACTTCCACATAGTAGGCACAGTCTGCAAGTCTATTAAACACTGAAATTCTTTTGTTAAAGGGTCAGTTAATTAATTCACAAAAACCTTTAAAACATAGCCCCGGAGGCCATCTGGACCTGGTGATTCCTGGTGACCTAATTTGTTTAAGACACATTCTGATGTATTCGTTTGTTAAGTGAATAGGTGAACTGTTGGCACCACTTTCTTCAACCTTAGCTCTATTACAAACTACATCATATCTTCCATAAAACATATTTTTAATCATTAACCCATTTAAAAATATCTGTCTATAATACCATTATTTACACCCCATAATCTTATATAACCCTTGCCAGGTACTCCTTACTGTCGTGCTATGGTGAATAATAATCGCACGATGAAGAAGAAGAAGATCAAGTCAAATAATCTTTAATTAATCCACGAGAGGGTAAATCCACAGACAGGCAGGCTGGAAACACGAGTATGGATGTAGTAGACCGGACAAAGACAAACTGAACAGACTAGAACTTAAAGGGTTAGTTCACCCCAAAATGAAAATTCTGTCATTAATTACTCACCCTTGTGTCGTTCCAAACTCATCCCTGCAAACGTTGTTGCGGGGCCCATGCTGGCTTTTTGCGGGCACAGTGGGCTAGGGCCAGCACACACTAAACCTAAACAGGCCCAGTGTGGGCTTGCCCAGGTGAGGCCCACAGCTTTGGCCTCACCGCCTTTGGGCTCTCTGTGAGCAGGCCACACTAGTGGACTGTCCACATCAATCCCATGATGGCCCAGTGTGGGCCAGCCTGTTCGGGCCCAGAGCAACTTTTGTATCCTTTGGGCCCATGCAGGTTTTGTGTAGGCAGCCCTGTAATGCAACTAGGAGAATACATACAACATTGACTGGCCATTCTTTAGCCACTCAATTGAACTGGAATGGTTCAAACCAAAAGAGACCTTTTCAGAACCTGTTGTTTCATATAGGCCAGGGATCCTCAAATCTCACAAGATCCACTTTCCTGCAGAGTTTAGTTCTAACCTTAATCAAACACACCTGAGCATGTCTTCAGGATCATTAGAAAATCACAGGTGGGTGAGTTTGATCAAAGTTGTAGCTAAACTCTGCAGGAAAGTGGATCTCATGAGCCATATTTGAGGTGTAACAGAGCCTGTTAATAATAAATTTGAGGGCAGTTTTCTTCCTTACCACTAGGGGTGCTAGGGTGTTTTAGGTAAGTATTTGTATTTTTACTTGAGTATAGTTTTTGGATATTGTACCCACCTCTGCATGCAGTATACCTTCACCCACACTGCTGGATTCTGTCATTGGGCTAGTGGATGGTCCTTACAACCCTTTCCATGCATTGGCAAGGATCGATGTCAAGGCTACAGGGCAGAAGTCTTCAAATTTTTTTTGCTCCCAATTTTTTAGGAATGGGTCAAGCAAATGACAACTTCCACATAGTAGGCACAGTCTGCAAGTCTATTAAACACTGAAATTCTTTTGTTAAAGGGTCAGTTAATTAATTCACAAAAACCTTTAAAACATAGCCCCGGAGGCCATCTGGACCTGGTGATTCCTGGTGACCTAATTTGTTTAAGACACATTCTGATGTATTTGTTTGTTAAGTGAATAGGTGAACTGTTGGCACCACTTTCTTCAACCTTAGCTCTATTACAAACTACATCATATCTTCCATAAAACATATTTTTAATCATTAACCCATTTAAAAATATCTGTCTATAATACCATTATTTACACCCCATAATCTTATATAACCCTTGCCAGGTACTCCTTACTGTCGTGCTATGGTGAATAATAATCGCACGATGAAGAAGAAGAAGATCAAGTCAAATAATCTTTAATTAATCCACGAGAGGGTAAATCCACAGACAGGCAGGCTGGAAACACGAGTATGGATGTAGTAGACCGGACAAAGACAAACTGAACAGACTAGAACTTAAAGGGTTAGTTCACCCCAAAATGAAAATTCTGTCATTAATTACTCACCCTTGTGTCGTTCCAAACTCATCCCTGCAAACGTTGTTGCGGGGCCCATGCTGGCTTTTTGCGGGCACAGTGGGCTAGGGCCAGCACACACTAAACCTAAACAGGCCCAGTGTGGGCTTGCCCAGGTGAGGCCCACAGCTTTGGCCTCACCGCCTTTGGGCTCTCTGTGAGCAGGCCACACTAGTGGACTGTCCACATCAATCCCATGATGGCCCAGTGTGGGCCAGCCTGTTCGGGCCCAGAGCAACTTTTGTATCCTTTGGGCCCATGCAGGTTTTGTGTAGGCAGCCCTGTAATGCAACTAGGAGAATACATACAACATTGACTGGCCATTCTTTAGGGTGAGTTTGATCAAAGTTGTAGCTAAACTCTGCAGGAAAGTGGATCTCATGAGCCATATTTGAGGTGTAACAGAGCCTGTTAATAAGAAATTTGAGGGCAGTTTTCTTCCTTACCACTAGGGGTGCTAGGGTGTTTTAGGTTTCCTTAAGTAAAGCCATGTGGGTAGAGGGAGTTAGCCAAAAATATAGTAACATATGGAAATAATGACCAAGGACGGAGATATTTGTTTAATTTTCTAAGGAGGACTGGACTGGAAGGACGAATTTAATTAAGATATAGTAAGTTAAAGTGAGACAGCAGATGGCAGTTGGAAAGTTCTCGATATCTTGTAATTTCAGAGCACATGAGTTCCTAAACATGATGAATGATGGGATACGCTTAGCCTCAAACATTGTTCGGATTAAAGTAGTATTAGAGATGGTAGGGGTATATTAAAGACATCGATCTTTCGCTGTTTCACCTACTTACTTCCCATCACATGCACATGCTCTCAAGTGGCCAAGACCGCAAGTGTGGGTATTGGCCTAGTAACTTGTTTCATATATGAATGAATCAGCGTTTTTAAACAAATCTGTTAAATTAATGATTCAGTGACACTCTTAAAGCAGTCACCTGCAGAAAGAATCACTGAAAATTCTCCACTTATTTACTATATTTAAAAGATTATTGATGACTAAAAAGTAAACAGGCAATATTACCAGGGGCGTAAATTTCGTCTAACAGTAGGGGGGGACAATAAACATAAAATTTCTTAAGAGCAATTTTTGAAGGGGACATAAATAATACAGCTAAAATTGTGCTTGTAAGGACATTTATACACAGAGGAAAGTCCTATTACTACCAGTGTAGCAGGGAGACCGTACCAAATTAGACAACTTCAAGCTGTCGTGGTCGCGCTGCGACAGCTCTTGTGTCCATTGTAGACATTACTATAGAAGCAGGTAACGTTATTACTGCTAACATAGCGAACTCGTCGGAAAATACATTGGCATCATCTGCATTAAAGAGAAAATAATCACTTCATCCAATGTTTAAGTGAATAAAATAGCTTTGAAAGCCTTAC
>NW_015555719.1:46399-46686 GCF_001515605.1 Sinocyclocheilus anshuiensis
GCTCAGGGGCGTACATTTCGTCTAACAGTTGGGGGGGGGACAATAAACATACAATTTCTTAAGAGCAATTTTTGAAGGGGACATAAATAATACAGCTAAAATTGTGCTTGTAAGGACATGTATACACAGAGGAAAGTCCTATTACTACCAGTGTAGCAGGGAGACCGTACCAAATTAGACAACTTCAAGCTGTCGTGGTCGCACTGCGACAGCTCTTGTGTCCATTGTAGACATTACTATAGAAGCAGGTAACGTTATTACTGCTAACATAGCGAACTCGTCGGAGA
>NW_015555719.1:46922-47218 GCF_001515605.1 Sinocyclocheilus anshuiensis
TCGTTCTCTCTCACTGGACTTGTGTGTGTGTGTGTAGGTGATATAAAAGAGGAAAGCAGGCATTTGGTCCAAAGCACTGTGAGGCAAGGGAGGG
This sequence comes from Sinocyclocheilus anshuiensis, assembly GCF_001515605.1. Lineage (NCBI taxonomy): Eukaryota > Metazoa > Chordata > Actinopteri > Cypriniformes > Cyprinidae > Sinocyclocheilus > Sinocyclocheilus anshuiensis. The sequence continues at coordinate 47,017 of NW_015555719.1, forward strand.
GAGACTCAAAATGTTTCTAAACTTAAAACACATTTTTGTCCCGTTTGCGTTGTTTTACTACTTACACAATTATTTAAAGTATAAAAACATTGTTATAATAGTATAAAGTATAAAACATTGTTAATTACAATACACAGCGTGGTTTTAAATCATATTTTTAGGGGGGACAACCCTCAGATGGGGGGGTCCTGTCCTGTCTCCC
>NW_015555719.1:47551-51050 GCF_001515605.1 Sinocyclocheilus anshuiensis
CAATACTGGACAAGTCTTTTTTTTTTTTTGTTGTTATTCATTGTTTAAGTTAATATTCCAGTTAAAAATATATAGCAGTATATGCCTTCATATAGGTTCTAACCATCCATGAAGTGACAGTAATACCTTGCACCTTTCATTGTGCCTACTTAAAGTGAGCAATCTTGAAGTGAGGACAGTTGAGGGACTCAAACACAATCACTACAAAAGATGAATTTACTGATGCACAGTGCTTTTAGAGCTGGGGGTGTAGACATTTCCTTATTTGTGATCCTGGACCACAAAACCAGTCTTAAGTTGCACAGGTACAGGCTATTTGTAGCAATAGCCAACAATACACTGTATGGATCAAAATGATAACTTTTTCTTTTAAGACAAAAATCATTAGGATTTTAAGAAAAGATCATGTTCCATGAAGAGATTTTGTAAATTTCCTACCATAAATATATCAAAACTTCATTTTTGATCAGTTATATACATTGGTAAGAACTTCATTTGGACAACTTTAAAAACGATTTTCTCAATATAAATGTTTCTAAACTTAAAACACATTTTTGTCCCGTTTGCGTTGTTTTACTACTTACACAATTATTTAAAGTATAAAAACATTGTTATAATAGTATAAAGTATAAAACATTGTTAATTACAATACACAGCGTGGTTTTAAATCATATTTTTAGGGGGGACAACCCTCAGATGGGGAGGTCCTGTCCTGTCCCCCCCACCCCCGAGATTTCCACCTATGATTGTGCTGTGTCCTGGTTGAGAAATGTGTCATTTCAAGCCCAGTCTAAAGTACTACCATAAATATATCAAAACTTCATTTTTGATCAGTTATATACATTGGTAAGAACTTCATTTGGACAACTTTAAAAACGATTTTCTCAATATTTTGATTTTTTTTTTGCACCCAGAGATTCCAGATTTTCAAATAGTTGCATCTCGGCCATTGTCCTATCCTAATATACATAAATGGAAAGCTTATTTATTTAGCTTTCAGATGAGAAATGTGTCATTTCAAGCCCAGTCTAAAGTAAGGAGTTGATGTTTTTTGCAGAGAGAGATGTTACATGTATGTATGGCCTATGTTTGGATTGATGCTAAGAGTTTAAGACCGTGTATTTGTATGCAATTCAGAAGGACTCTTTATTGGTGAGGTTACCACATAATGGTCCAGTTTGAATATGGATTTAAAGTTCTTTTCGACGTGGGACCATAGTCTGGACTATTTTTGACTGTTCCTGGTTAGGAAGAGTCTGGTTTTCTCAATATTTTGATTTTTTTTTGCACCCAGAGATTCCAGATTTTCAAATAGTTGCATCTCGGCCATTGTCCTATCCTAATATACATAAATGGAAAGCTTATTTATTTAGCTTTCAGATGATGTATAAATCAAAATTTAAAAAAATTGTCCCTTATGACTGGTTTTGTGGTCCAGGGTCACATATTGCACAGCTTCATTTAATGTAATAACAGATTGTGTTCACACAGGTAAAATACATTGGTCTTACGCTTCTGGACCAGTTACAAATGGAACAAGATGGAAGATCATGAGCGAACAAGATCAAGCCAACAAGCTTCAGGGAAGTGGCCTCATTCTCTCGTCTGAGAGGGAAAGATCATAGAGAGGAAATGAAAGTAACCTAAAAAGTGCATCACGGGAACTACACAAGTGTTCTTGCATAACTGCCATTAAGCTTCAAGCTGCTTTAACATTTCTACGCAAAAGCATGTGATCTCTTTTGTTTGACATTTTCTGTCATCACATCATGAATGTGAATTTTATTCATTATATATTTAAATAAGATCTGCCCATCCATAACAGTTGGCTTATGATGTTTTTGGTCTTGCTGTAATTCATCTTTTTTTTTTTCCTTCTAGTATATTTATATAAATAAACATTATATATAAAACTGGTCTATTCCAGAAAATCCCAAAGTTAGTTTCTAAAGCAATGGATTTCCCTGAAATAGAAAATCAAAAGTAACTTTGCTCATTTACTTGTTAAAAGCAGTCAATCTGAAACAAGTGGCTACAAACAAAACAAGATGTGGCTAGTGGTCGACCGATATATCAGCTTATAAAAACAAAAAAAACAAAAAACAAATAGAAATAAAATGAAAAACAAAGATAGAAAAAATTATTCATGTGCTATCAGCCAACTTCAGCTATGGACAGTGTTTGGAAATTGATGTACTACAGATAAGACTTTTGCACACATCAACTTTCACATGGCGAAATCCTACAATCTTACATTGCTTTGTTTGCTTTCTTTGGGTTTTTTTGTACTTTTGTGTATTTATATTTTTGGCTATATGTAGCTGTATTAACCTGAATGAAATGTTTTCTATTTTGTATTTAATACATTTATTTGAAATCCCTTTGACTACTGTACATTTTTGACAATACAGACATTAGTTATGTTGTGACTGCATCCATTAAGTTATAGTAGCTGACAAGTATTTAAAGTGAAACAAAAAGTTGTATTGTTGTAGATCAGGGGTGCCCAACCCTGGTCCTGGAGATCTACCTTCCTGCAGAGTTCAGCTCCAACCCTAATCATAATATTTTCAGACAGATGTCTAGCCGTCTTGTCTTTGTCTATATGTGTTCACTATTTCAACACTACTCGAGGATAGAACATTTCTGTTCCCCAAAATGCACTTAAAGGTTAGGACTGCAGGAAAAATGGAAATGTTAGTTATCATTTATGATCAGCTGATTTTAAGATTAATTTGAAAATGATTAAATGTAAAATTTCCTTCACATATGTTTGATACATTCTTTACACCTTACACCGTTGTCTTATTCTAACAACAAATACCAGGCAACCAGACAAATACAACAACTTACTGACTGAAACACAAGAACTATATATTTTCTTTAAATACTACAGTGTAAAACCAAAATCGAAATTTTTGTTTTATACATTAAAAAATTATGATTTAAAATAAACATCTTTAATGAGAGCATGTTATATTTTATAATATATTTTAAAGAAAACATTTAAAATTACAATAATATTTCACAATATTACAGCTATACTGTATTTTTGATCAAATAAACGCAGCCTTGATAAGCACAAGAGACTTCTTTAAAGAAAGCATATGGTAACACTTTTTGATAGTCCACTTTAGACATTCTACTAACAGTAAGTAACTTTGCAACTACATGTCAACTAGAAGTCATTAGAGTATTAGTAGACTGTGCTTAATAACTTCTAACAATTTACTTTGATGGGCTCACAACATACAACATACTGACTATAAGAATCTTTGCAAGTATGTGTCAATTTATTCTACTAATCCTAAACCAATCACCTAACATTCTACTCTGAGAGTTAGTAGACATGTAGTTGCAAATTAATGAGAATTAGTTGACATGTAGTTGCAAAGTTACTTATAGTTAGCAGAATGTCTAAAGTGGACTATCAAAATAAAGTTTAACCAAAAGGATTAACAATATATATATATATATATATATATATATATACTGTATA
>NW_015555719.1:51978-69694 GCF_001515605.1 Sinocyclocheilus anshuiensis
ACTTTAGACATTTTACTAACAGTAAGTAACTTTGCAACTACATGTCAACTAGAAGTCATTAGAGTATTAGTAGACTGTGCTTAATAACTTCTAACAATTTACTTTGATGGGCTCACAACATACAACATACTGACTATAAGAATCTTTGCAAGTATGTGTCAATTTATTCTACTAATCCTAAACCAATCACCTAACATTCTACTCTGAGAGTTAGTAGACATGTAGTTGCAAATTAATGAGAATTAGTTGACATGTAGTTGCAAAGTTACTTATATTTTGTTTCTCCCTGTTCTAACCTCTACACTTCTTGACAATGACTGAGACTGTATTGTTAGCACTTTTCCTGTTATTGCCTCCTAAAGATGAATTACTTTGTTGAAGGCTATTCTTAATTTTGAAGTCACCTTGATAGATGTGTCTGCTAAATAAATAATGTATATAAATGTACATGTATGGAAGTAAGTGGACACAAATTAGCAATACTGGACAAGTCTTTTTTTTTTTTTTTGTTATTCATTGTTTGTTAATATTCCAGTTTTTAAAGGAGATATATGCAAGAATTTCACGTATTAACCCCTTTTTTATACCCAAATGCATGAAAAGCTTGAAACAAAACCTAAAACACAAGCCATTCCATGACTTCCCCAGGCTGTCTAATGAATGCTTGAAAGCAGTTTTTATGTGAATAACTCGGGACATCTGGGAAAATCAAAAGGATGTGACGGTTGTGAGTACTTCCAAGAGTCTCCCTCCCATTCAGTGACACATGGAACAAGTGCTCTTAACAGTGTGGATGGCATTTGGATGTTTGTTAATAGTACATTGCTGTAACGGTATTTCCAACTTCTTTTAACTTCTAAGTGAAGAGTGAAAAAAGATCAGATTTTCGCCATGAGTATTGGGGCCTTGAATCACATTTAGTCTTGTGTGTTACGTGTGCACATGCAGTTTAATGGACATTGGTGTTGCTAATAACAAGGGTTTCTGAATTCCACGTATATCACCCGCCAAGAGCTTATTTTTTCATGTAGTACTTCCCTTTTAAAAGCTACAGAAGATACTTGCATTTCCCACAAGACAAAATAGGCCTAAGTATAATTTACCCAGATCATCCTGTTCAAAATCTTCACACCCCTCAGCTCTTAAATGCATCACGTTGCCTTTTTGAGCATCAGTAAATGTTTGTTGCACCTTTGGTAACAGTTGTTTATGAGTCCTTTAATTTTCCTCAATGTAAAATAATGGAACTCAAATACATACAGTATCTGTTGGAAAAAGTTGAAATATGCAAAAGATTCTGGAAAACCAAATGTGCAGGACCTGAAGGACTTGTCTAAAGGATTTTTTTCAGTTTGGAAAGCATTGGGTTAGTTCATGCTGATGTAACAAAAGTTCACTTCAAATCAGATGAATATAAAACATTTTGTTCTCAGGCTGTCTACTTTTCAGAATGGAGTGCCTGATCCTCAACCCACCACTTTGCCAACAAACGCTGAGAAGGCACTGACCTTGTTGAGGTGTTGTTGATGTGTACTCAAGCTAGACTAGAGTAATTCTGATGTGCCATAGCAGTGTTTGTGATATCAGAGCAGCTGCATTCACATTTCTTCATTGATTCTGCCACTAAGTTTGATTTGTGTCGTTTGTTGCTTCAAGTCCATCCTTAGAGCGCATATATTTTTATTGTAAAATTATACACACAAAAAACTGTGCACTTGTAAATTCTTTTAATATCTTTATTTTTCCCCCCTCCTTAGTCTGTACGTTGTCCTTCATTTCTGTGCTATATTGAATGTTCACAAACATTTCCCCTCATTCTTCAATTCTGGTGAAAAGAACCTCAGAATTGCAAACACCACAATCCGACACCAAGTAGTCATGTGGATGCCACAATTTACATTGAGCATTCAGTTTACTTAAAATTGAATGTTAGGTGGAAGACAAGTACATTGACACACTAACGTTAAGTTAAAAATAAATACTTTCAAACACGACAACAACAGCAAAAAAGAAAAAAATAATACAATCCCACAGGGATATATCATAACTTTTTCATACTACATAAAATTGTACATTTTTAAAAATGTTTTTCATCTAATTTTTATCAGAGAATGTCAGAAATACAAAATGGTATTTGAACACAACCATAATAATGGTACATCAAAATGTTAAATATTGTACAAAAGTTTTTCTATTCTTATTCTTTTAAAGCACTAATCAAAATCCATTAACAAACAAGGTGTTGGAACTACTATAAATGCAAGAGTGTAATTGGATGTACATGTCAGCAGCATGTGACACAGTATGTGGTCCTGAGAACAAGGCCTTGATTAATATATATATATATATATAACCAACCATCTAACCATCAACTGTGCAGCCCCTTTGTCAGGATAACCAAAGGCTGCATATCTTGAAGTTGCCTTAGCAGAAGTTCAGAAGAAGTGGATACGTTTTCATACATAACAATTTTAACATTCTTCACAGTCTCAATCTTTAGTGGATTTCTGAAATTAACAATGCATTGGACTTGATCGCTCTCTGGGATGATTGGTTGAAGTGTTCGCTGTCGTTTTGATTGATTGGATAGAGAGTCTTCACTGAACTTCAGGACGGATGTCTCAAACTCTGAAGGCTTATAAAGTTTTAGTGCAACTTCATGGTTCCCTTGAGAGTTTGACGAGTTCAATATGGATCCTGAGACTTTCAGCAAACATTTAACATGCTCAGCAGAGCAGTTCCGAAGACTTTGTTTTCTCTCGACACTGATTTTGTTTCTACATTCTGACTTCCGTGGACGACCCCTTTTCCGTTTGATTACTGGCATGGTTGTGGAAACGAAAGCTTCATTAACTACAACCTCCGTTGCAGGCTCTGGGCCTACATCTTGAGAACTGACCTTTGAATTCTCTGTTTGATCTCCATCAGAGACTGTTTCCGCAACCTCAACATTTTTTGAGGTGTTATCTGCTCTGGGCATCTCATTGCTTTTCTTGCAAAATATGAACTGGCTTCTCCGATCCTCAATGTACCGTTCTGTGAGACCGTGAGTGGTGTAATGTTTTATTATACTGTGCTCAGCACTCATTACTGAATCACAACTCTCAATCATGCACGGGTACTGTAAAGGAAGTCTTTCATTGCACATGGCAGATGCTTCATCGGTGGATTTAAGAGCAGGCTTTTCTATCGTCATCCAATGGTTTTGGGCCTTGTCCTCTCTCTTTTTTGAATTCTTCCTCTTCATTTTAATATTGTTATTTGCAATATTCTCTTTTCCATTGTTAGAACCTGCACTTAACTTTTTTGCTTGAACATCATCCCCAATCCCATTTTCTTGTTTCTTAACGTTAAGTTAAAAATAAATACTTTCAAACACGACAACAACAGCAAAAAAGAAAAAAAGAATACAATCCCACAGGGATATATCATAACTTTTTCATACTACATAAAATTGTACATTTTTAAAAATGTTTTTCATCTAATTTTTATCAGAGAATGTCAGAAATACAAAATGGTATTTGAACACAACCATAATAATGGTACATCAAAATGTTAAATATTGTACAAAAATTTTTCTATTCTTATTCTTTTAAAGCACTAATCAAAATCCATTAACAAACAAGGTGTTGGAACTACTATAAATGCAAGAGTGTAATTGGATGTACATGTCAGCAGCATGTGACACAGTATGTGGTCCTGAGAACAAGGCCTTGATTAATATATATATATATATATAACCAACCATCTAACCATCAACTGTGCAGCCCCTTTGTCAGGATAACCAAAGGCTGCATATCTTGAAGTTGCCTTAGCAGAAGTTCAGAAGAAGTGGATACGTTTTCATACATAACAATTTTAACATTCTTCACAGTCTCAATCTTTAGTGGATTTCTGAAATTAACAATGCATTGGACTTGATCGCTCTCTGCTCTCTGGGATGATTGGTTGAAGTGTTCGCTGTCGTTTTGATTGATTGGATAGAGAGTCTTCACTGAACTTCAGGATGGATGTCTCAAACTCTGAAGGCTTATAAAGTTTTAGTGCAACTTCATGGTTCCCTTGAGAGTTTGACGAGTTCAATATGGATCCTGAGACTTTCAGCAAACATTTAACATGCTCAGCAGAGCAGTTCCGAAGACTTTGTTTTCTCTCGACACTGATTTTGTTTCTACATTCTGACTTCCGTGGACGACCCCTTTTCCGTTTGATTACTGGCATGGTTGTGGAAACGAAAGCTTCATTAACTACAACCTCCGTTGCAGGCTCTGGGCCTACATCTTGAGAACTGACCTTTGAATTCTCTGTTTGATCTCCATCAGAGACTGTTTCCGCAACCTCAACATTTTTTGAGGTGTTATCTGCTCTGGGCATCTCATTGCTTTTCTTGCAAAATATGAACTGGCTTCTCCGATCCTCAATGTACCGTTCTGTGAGACCGTGAGTGGTGTAATGTTTTATTATACTGTGCTCAGCACTCATTACTGAATCACAACTCTCAATCATGCACGGGTACTGTAAAGGAAGTCTTTCATTGCACATGGCAGATGCTTCATCGGTGGATTTAAGAGCAGGCTTTTCTATCGTCATCCAATGGTTTTGGGCCTTGTCCTCTCTCTTTTTTGAATTCTTCCTCTTCATTTTAATATTGTTATTTGCAATATTCTCTTTTCCATTGTTAGAACCTGCACTTAACTTTTTTGCTTGAACATCATCCCCAATCCCATTTTCTTGTTTCTTTTTCATAGTTTCAAAAGTAGCATCATGTTTCTTCATAAGATGTCGAAGAAGGTTTGACTTGGTTGTATAAACCCGGTCACAACCTTCGAACTGACACCTGAATGTGAGGTCCACGCTCTCAAAGTCCCCATCCGCTGAAACCTTTATTGCTTTGTGATCATTTTTTATATGATCAATGTACTTCAAATGACACGTGAAGTGAGCAGAACATTTTGACTGGTCGCACTGAAACGTGCCTACCTCAACACCGGATAACAATGCACTTGCCTTTTCCAATGTGCATCTATGGAGTAAAAGATAGTGTTTCAACAAACTGGTAACTTTCGACACTACTTTTGAGCATTGTTTGACTTGGCATCTGTATTCCTGCACTTGGACAACTCCATCAGTTTCTTTAGCACTGTCTTTGTTATCACATTCTGATTGATGCATAGCCCTATAATGGAGGATAAGATTTTGTTGGATTGAAAAGGCAGCCACACATCCTTCATGCACGCATCGGTATGGCCGGTACACAATTTGTGCATCACTTGAATCACCAAAATCAATATTGTCTACTGGCATTTTAGCTTTCTCTTGAAGATCAACAATCACATTTGAATTTGTCTCAATTTGTCTGTTAGATTGTGGAGTTGCATATTCTGTTCTGTTGTCTGGAGCATTAATTGTGTCAAAGAGATACGGACTTCCACCACTCAGCTCTTGCATTGCAAATATACCTGGCTCATTTAATTCACGATTCTCTTCAGTCAGAGAGGGGCCTTCTAGTTTTACATTTGTGGCTGAAAACCCATCAAGATTTACTACACTTTTCTGTGACACTTCCACAGTTCTGCAGGTGTCAGTGCTGGCAACTGTAAGGGAGTTTTGTGTGGAGCATTTATTTTTTCTTTTGGCAACAATGCTGGCTTTTCCTTTAACATTTGAATCAACAGATATAACGGTAAAATTTGTATTGATCTGGGATTGAGACTGTTCTGATAAGGAGTCATTTCCCTGGTCGATGACAAGACTGGTATGCGCATTTTCTGACACATTTTCTGTTGATTTTCTGATCTTTCTATAACCAAGTCCGATTTTCAAGCCAGACAATTCCTCTTTTGAAAAATGGTGGACATTTTTGTAGTGAATTTTAAGGCCTGTGGTTCTGGTCTTCCGTGGACGACCCCTTTTCCGTTTGATTACTGGCATGGTTGTGGAAACGAAAGCTTCATTAACTACAACCTCCGTTGCAGGCTCTGGGCCTACATCTTGAGAACTGACCTTTGAATTCTCTGTTTGATCTCCATCAGAGACTGTTTCCGCAACCTCAACATTTTTTGAGGTGTTATCTGCTCTGGGCATCTCATTGCTTTTCTTGCAAAATATGAACTGGCTTCTCCGATCCTCAATGTACCGTTCTGTGAGACCGTGAGTGGTGTAATGTTTTATTATACTGTGCTCAGCACTCATTACTGAATCACAACTCTCAATCATGCACGGGTACTGTAAAGGAAGTCTTTCACTGCACAAGGCAGATGCTTCATCGGTGGATTTAAGAGCAGGCTTTTCTACCATTATCCAATGGTTCTGGGCCTTGTCCTCTTTCTTTTTTGAATTCTTCCTCTTCATTTTAATGTTGTTATCTGCAATATTCTCTTTTCCATTGTTAGAACCTGCACTTAACTTTTTTGCCTGAACATCATCCCCAATCCCATTTTCTTGTTTCTTTTTCATAGTTTCAAAAGTAGCATCATGTTTCTTCATAAGGTGTCGAAGAAGGTTTGACTTGGTTGTATAAACCCGGTCACAACCTTCGAACTGACACCTGAATGTGAGGTCCACGCTCTCAAAGTCCCCATCCGCTGAAACCTTTATTGCTTTGTGATCATTTTTTATATGATCAATGTACTTCAAATGACACGTGAAGTGAGCAGAACATTTTGACTGGTCGCACTGAAACGTGCCTACCTCAACACCGGATAACAATGCACTTGCCTTTTCCAATGTGCATCTATGGAGTAAAAGATAGTGTTTCAACAAACTGGTAACTTTCGACACTACTTTTGAGCATTGTTTGACTTGGCATCTGTATTCTTGCACTTGGACAACTCCATTAGTTTCTTTAGCACTGTTTTTGTCATCACATTCTGACTGATGCATAGCCCTATAATGGAGAATAAGATTTTGTTGGATTGAAAAGGCAGCCACACATCCTTCATGCACACATCGGTATGGACGGTACATAATTTGTGCATCACTTGAATCACCAAAATCGATATTGTCTACTGGCATTTTAGCTTTCTCTTTAAGATCAACCATCACATTTGAATTTGTCTCAATTTCTCTGTTAGATTGTGGAGTTGCATATTCTGTGCTTTTGTCTGGAGCATTAAGTGTGTCAAAGAGATACGGACTTCCACCACTCAGCTCTTGCACTGCAAATATACCTGGCTCATTTAATTCAATAACATGTTTCTCTTCAGTCAGAGAGGGGCTTTCTAGTTTTATATTTGTAGCTGAAAGCCCATCAAGATTTACTACATTTTTCTGTGATGCTTCCACAGTCCTGGAGGTGTCAGTGCTGGCAACTGTAAGGGAGTTTTGAGTGGGGCATTTATTTTTTCTTTTGGCAATTATGCTGGCTTTTCCTTTAACATTGGAATCAACAGAGGTAACTGTCAAATTTGTACTGATTTGGGATTGAGACTGTTCTGACAGGGAGTCTTTTCCCTGGTCGATGATGAAACTGGTATGTGCATTTTCTGACACATTTTCTGTTGATTTTCTGATCTTTCTGTAACCAAGACCAATTTTCAAGCCAGACAATTCCTCTTTTGAAAAATGGTGGACATTTTTGTAGTGAATTTTAAGGCCTGTGGTTCTGGTAAATGTCTTCGAACATAGATGACAGTTGTAAGGTGCTAATTTGTCAGGGTTTTTCTTCATTTCATTTATCCTTTCCTCACTGTAATCATGTACACGGCTAAGGTGTTTAAATAAAGCTTCTTTTGTCATTGCTCCATAAACACAGCCTTCTTTACATCTAAAGGGCTTTAAAAAACATTTCTGCTCATTTTGTACAGGATCTTTAATTGTGTGACACTGATCATTTCTGGTGACAGCTTCAGAGCTTAGATCATGCAGGTTAATGCTCACAGATACACATTTGTCTTGACTAAGTATATCAACTAAATCAAGACGCTGTAGTGCCCTTTCAATTTCTATGATTTTGCCATCTTCACCAGTATTTGCAGGGGTGAATTCAACTTCAGTTTTGATTTCTGTGCCTGTGTTTGTTACAGGTGGATGGAAGAAACTGTCATTTCTAGTCATTTCAGAGGGGTCTTGAGAGGACATAGTGTTCTGGAGGCTGTCTGTGCTATGCACGCTTGTTAAAGTGTTCCCATTAAAGATATTTGATTCTGATGGTGCATAGATGCAGGATTTGTGATTGTGCTCATGTATGTCATTCGCAGGGAGAGGCATTTGCACCGTTGAAATGTCAGGATCATTCAGAAAATCAAGAAATGATACTGGTAAATCAGCAGTAAGATCAATTTCATCAACAGGTTTGCACTGAGAACGTTTTGATAAATGACCTCCTAGTGACTTTGTGCTTGAAAACTCTCTATAGCACCTGCAGCAAATTACTTTCCCATCCTGTATTATGGCAGGCCATTTTGTTCTCTTAGATGGTTTAATTTTTTTGGATTTCCCAGTTTCTCCAAAACCTGAAATGTTCTGGTCATCTGAAGCAATTCCTTCAGTTCCTTCCTGTGACAGTTCATGATTACATAAATCTTCTGGACTTTTCTCATCAGTCAGGGGGGCAGCACCAAAGAAATCTTCTCCCGATTCCTTAAATTGAGGGTTTAAAAGATTCGACATACATTTGATATCTGATGAGAATAATGCATCGGTACTATCAGTGCTGATTTCTTTGTTTGAATTTGCCAATGGCTGCACTGAAATAGAAGTTTCCTCGGAAGGCAAAGTTGAAAAATATAGGCTGACATTGTGTCCAGAGAATGATCCTGTTGGCAGCAAACCAGTGCTGATGGAAATATCATTGAGATGGTTTTGTCCAATTTGACTGAATCCAGGATTAACACTTGACTCAACCTGTGACAAGTCACAAGTCTGATCGCTGTTAAGTGCATGTAGTACTCTAAGAGAGCTTGACACATATTTTGCTTCGTTCATCACACTGGAGGGTGTGTGGGCATTCACAGAAAGGGGGATGATGTCATCGTAAGATGAGGGAGATGCATAATTTAAGACTGTGTCAGAATGGTATGACGGGTTTGTGTGTTGGTTGTCAGATAAAATCGTAGAGCGGTAAGGATCATTTACAGAAAAACCTGAATCCAGATTTTCCATTGAGGGTGTTTCCCATGTCTGAGTTATTGGTAACTGCATCAGACCTGTCGGGTTTGGTGATGTTGCACTTTGAGTGTTTTCAAGCTGAGAGCAAAACTTGGCACTTGCAGACTGCATACTATCGTGATTGGAAAAAGCAGAAGAAGGACTTTGAATCACTGAGTCCAGAAATGCAGTATGTTCAGTTTGTTTGGAACGGCTTGTCCATTTTGGTATCTGAGAACTAGCGGTTGTGTGCTCAGAAGATTTTTTTGCAGCAATTTCCGCAATCCGTTTGTACTTCTTTGACAGCTTCCACTCCTCAAAGGCCTCCGAATGAACATTTTTGACATGTCTCGATAAACTTTTTGAGGTGCTGTATTTCCGTGTACAGGTTTCGAATGGACACACATGAGTCAGACCTTCTTCTCTGTTGGCTTTTGTCACAGAGAGAGATGACTTCAATGTTGAAGGCTCAAGCTGACTCTGTGGGAAAGAAAACAATTTCTTGTCTTTCAAGAGTGTTTGAGTTTCACAGTCAGTATTCTTTAGAGAATTTAAATATATTGGATCATTGCACTTGATGGGAATAGGCTGCAGTTTTACAAAGCATGATTCAAGATCCAATTGCTTTGTTCTCCCAAGACAATGAGATGTCTTCGATCCATCAGGCTGAGTAGCATTAGTTTGGGAATCAGTTTTGCTTACTGTCAACTTAGCTGTTCCTGATACAAGGTGCTTAGGTTGTTCTGTGGAATCATGAGTGTCTACTATGTTTTCAACCGTGCATTTCATTTCTACTGGGGTAGACTCTTGAGAAATCTCTTTAATTTGGCTTGGAGGCAACTCTAAGGCAGGACAAGTCGAAGCTGGTAATTCCAGTTGAGAAGGTGAGCCCACATCAACAGCAGAGCGGTCCTGCTTTGTGTGTCCTTTCTGATGCAAATTTAGCTCAGACAGGGTGTAGAACACCTTGTCACAGTTATGACTTTTGCAGGAGAACAACATGTAGTGCTGCGCTTCATGATCATATAGCAAGTATGTCTCGTTGAATATTCTCTCACAGTTTGGATATGCACACTGTGCCTTAAATTCAGCATGTTCTTTTCTGTGTATCAGAAGCTCAGCATGGGAGGAAAAGCTGCAGTTACATCCAAGCTGAATGCAAAAATAGGGCTTCTCACCACAATGCATCTGTAAGTGATCATTAAGATGGGTCACATTAACAAACTGGCGGTGACAATATTGGCACAAAGCCTTCTGGCTCTGTATTTCAAGGAAATGTGTTGCTTCCCGCTCATTTTTGTGGGCCTTAACATGTGCAACCAAATTCCTGAAGTACTTAAAAACTTTCTGACAGCTTGTAACAGGGCAGGAACAAAGTTTAGTGTTGTTAACATCACGAATAGGGTTGCCCTGTTTTGGGGATGATGACTTAATTTTACTTTTCACATTTGTGATGGGACTACCATTTGAAGCATACAGATTATTGTAAATTGTCCCTTGGCTAACTATTGCAGCAGTTTTGCTGTAGTGCTCTTCTCTGCTATAGTGCTCTTCTGCTCTGCTCGAAGTACTGTTAGCTGCTGTTAACTTGGTGTCAGAACTGGGACGTTTCTTGCTCACACCCATAGCAGCAAGGCGCTCCTTACATGACTGTTTCACATGTGATGCCACATGAGGCTCTAGAATTGCTCTAGTTTCAAAAGTCTCAGTACATATTGGACAATGGAAAATCCCATCTTGGACATGCTTCAATGCATGCTTCACAATCCTGTGTCCAAGGAACTCTTTATCACACAAAACACAATACTGCATATAAGCTTGCCAATTGCGGAATCGAGCAGAAACAAATCCCCTCTCTCTCATCTTCTTCATTTCCTTTTTCTTCTTTCTTTCTTCTTCAACCTCACCGAGTTCATAAGTAGGACTATGGGTAAAATGCAGATGTCTAAAATATTTCTCATCAAGGTCATGGACTTCATTGTCTTCACTGTCAGTAAATTTGTCAGTAGACAATATAGCTGCTGCCTCCTGACCCATCAAAGCAAGGCATTGACGTTTTAGGGTTTTCCAGTCCCAGAACTCTGGATCGAAAGGCCACTTAGTCTTTAAGGCCAACAACAGGTCACAGCGTAGTGAATTTAGAATCGGTGGATCATCCTGCTCAAGCTTTTGGTCGGGCTCATTAAAGAGAGTCTCAACAGCATAATAAGAATCCAAAGATGGCTTTATCAGGAACTCAGTGAGTTGACAAGCCTGTTTTACTTCCAAGTCTAAAGGCAGCAAACAAGAGATTGTTTTGCAGATGGAGATATTGCAGCCCTCGTTATCACTGACTCCCATTTTTAGTGCTTGAATGCACATTTCGATGCACACTGAAAGTCCACCTTTCTCAACCTGAGGAAACAAAAATGTCACTGTCACCTGAATGCCATTGCCTTGATTTCCAAAACACATTGACATAAAAACAAAAACTTTTCTAACCTCAGCCTGAATGACTTTGATGAGGAGCAGAATATGGTACACACTCCCAGAGAGGCGTGCTAACAGTCTGCATTGCTCCAAAAAGGCCTGTTTTGATTCAAGCCGTATAAGAAGTTTACTCCAAAACAGTGTCAGCTCCCTGTAAGATGTACAATATAAAATGATAATCATAATTTGTACAAAATTGTTCAATTATTTTCATGCAAGCTCAAGAGAACTCCTGTTAAAATCAATCAAGCTGTCTACACTGCACAATAAATCTCTTATTCACAGCGTATATGTCTTGATAATTAAAATGGGAACACTGGTGAGAGTGCAGTCAGTGAGTTTGCACAGTCATCCGGACACTAAAAGAGCTAGCGCTAAGCAAAAAGATCTTCAGTGGTTTTCTTTCACGCCAGTGGACACATCATAAAACTTCTTTAGTGTCAGGTGATGTTTCTTCACCACACATTACACAGTGTGGTGTGTGCATAATTAAGCACTTCAATATTCTGATCATACAATTTTTCCAAGCACATTTTACCGATGTACCAAATTCCAAACCACAGCGATCCTGATTACTATTAAGTAGGGATGTCCCGATCAGTTTTTTTGTGCCCCAATCCAATCAGATGATACATAAAAGATCTGCACACTGTTATTCTCCCTTTATTTAGCAAAAGTTAAAAGTGGCAAACACACATATATACAAAAGCCTTTGTTGTTTTTCTCTTCCATCTTTATTTGACCCTCTAACTCTAGCACTCTCCATTTTAATTCTATTCTTTAAAAAAAAATAGTCCCTTTTAGACTTGTACTCTATTAATTTACAAACTGCTTTTCTTAAAAAAAAAAAACTAACACCAGCTTCTCTAATCTTTTTGTATTCCATCTATTTATTTTGTTTTTATTTATTATACAATTAACAAAAGCAAAAAAGTCCTCTAACACTAGCTTGCTCTATTCTTTTTCTATTCTATCGGTTTCTTTTTTATTTATTATATAATAAAAAAAAAACTTGCTACGTGTACTGCGTTAAGCTAACTGAGACTTGTTATAGCACTTGCATATCATTGCTCTTTTGATGATTTTGATTGCTTCCATTGTCCTCATTTGCAAGTCGCTTTGTATAAAAGCATCTGCTAAATGACTAAATGTAAATGTTTACCTGATAAAGGTCTTTGACAGAAACGGTGCCACCTTTAACTTCTGCTAAATAAAGGGAGAATAACTGTGCAGATCTTTTTTGTATCATTTGATGTACCCTTTGATCTTGCACCTGGCCAAGATGTTTTGGATGTGCATACTTTGACCTTTTTTCCCAATCTGATCAGTCATTGAATATTATGCATCTGCCGATACCGAGTCCCGATCCGATACTTGTATATTCCTAGTGTTTTTTGCACAATTCAAGTACATTAAAGTTATTAAAATCAAACCAATGTATACAGAGTTGTGCAGAGAGTAAAAATAATGTATGTGTATACATACCTATAAGATACACACTCAATATGTATATATCTGCACATACTGGAAGAAGACATTGGTAGAATATGTGACTACTGATGTAAACTTCTTGTATTTTATATATAAAATAAGTAAATAATTGCAACAAAGATAAAAAAAAGTGGAGATATGGTTAGAAAGCATGAAGCTCGTGGTGTCAGAATGCCAGTCTGTCAGTCAAATCTGAACAAAGACGCAATCCATAGCAACACGTTATGGCAACGACGTCTCAGATAGTCTGACAGCAGATAAAAAATTAATGAATGAGTGATCGTTACAAAAGTGAGCATCAAATACATTGAGCACGGAAGCTCAAATGTGTGTGAGGCGTTAAAACAGACCTTACAGATACTCATGTCACGCATGCACATTTCTTCTTCTTTTGGTTTTAATGGCAGCTGAACAAAAACATTTGAGCGTCTTCTTTTCCATTTAATGGGGGTTGGCAAATCTACTGGAAGGCGAACACCTGCTGCACAACACTGGTATGACAGCTGAAGTAAAATAAGGATCGGGCTTAGGAGAGCCGATCCCGATCAGTTAAAAGTAATGCCTGATTGGCCCCGATCCCGATCCTTGAGATCGGCTTAGGACATCCCTACTATTAAGGTCATAAGTAATTGTATGGTGCAAAACTAGAGAAATTTCAAAATTAAGGCACAAACATCATTTAATTACATGCTCACTGGGTCAACAGGGTCACAAAATCAGGTTGAGAAGAACAAACATATCTCTAAAATTAAGAATTAAGGCAAAGAATTAAAGAACTCCTTAATTTTCAGCGCCACTATTTTCCAGAACTGCAAACTACCTTACTTGCTTTCACTTGCTTTTATTTAAGATGTATTCAAAAATACATTAAATAATAGAGACATTGCTAGCAAGTAAAAAATATAGTGAAAATATCTAATGTAGTGCATATGTTTAGCTCATCTTTAGAGTTATTTTTTTCTAGCTAACAAAAAAAGATATAGACATTGAATGCATTTCCTACGGTAAATGTAATATTATGTGACATATTTACAAGCTGTTTTATTAATGTTTTTTAGTGATTAAACGATTACATGAGAAATTACACATGGAAAATTACACAATTTGTACTGCTTCATTCAACATACTTTGTGACAGGGGTGTCCAATCCTGCTCCTGGAGGCCTAACGTCCTGCAGCGTTTAGCTCCAACCAGCAATACACTTGTCTAGAAGTTTTTAATGATTCTGAAGACCCTGATTAGCTGGTTCAGATATGTATAATTAGGGTTGGAGCTAAACTCTACAGAGCAGTGGCCCTCCAGAGACAAGTTTTGGATCTGTCAAAGTGACAATTATAGTTTGGGATTTAAGAATTAATACTGATTCATCAAAATAAAGATCAACTAAATATAATTAAATATCATCTATAAATGACTGTATATATACATACAGTGCACAGCATAAATGAGTACACCCCCTCTGAAACTTAAATTCAGTAATTACTCTTTACTTAGAAGACATGTTAGAGTTCTTTAGAGATATAATATTCCAGCAAGTCTGCTTGATCAGTTACCAGAGATGAATGTTAAAATTATTCAGGAAAACACAATTTTCTTATCAGTGATAAAAATGTTTTGTTGCAAAAATGAGTACACCCTCCTGAAAGTTACAAAATAAACTAAATAAAAATGTCTGGTGTAAGGTTTGATCAACAAGTATGTTGAACCGAAACTGTTAAAGATAATTTCTTCAAGTCTTCAGCAAGTCTTAGAATGATTCTAAGACTTGCTGAACACTATGAAACCACTTAAGAGAAAACTGTCAGGAGATTTATTTCTTAGCATAAAAGAGGACAATGGTACTAGAGGAATACCGAATTATTGTTTTAAGTGTGAAAATATAGCAAAAGTAATACAGAAATTCAAAAACAATGTACTTGTGAACATGCCCCTGAAATAATTAGGTTTTCACCTAATTTTCACCCAAGCTTTCATTTAGTGATGAGTGAGTTTTTGCTAGAAAAAAAGCAGGAGAAACACCAAGAAAGTGTCTCAGAACCGGCAAAAGCTATGAAATGAGTGACACTTAATCTCACAGAGTAAGATGCAGCCTGCAGAAGTGACATGCATGGTTGTTTATCCACACCAGAACTAACTACTGTAGCCAAAGCACAATAAACTCATTTAACTTTTTTCAAGGCCCATATTTACAAAATATAGACTTCTGGGAATCAATACTCTGGTCTCATGAGACCAAGTCAACCATTTCGGATCTAACAGCGTCCAAAATGTTATGGTGTTGCTAGAGAAGACGTACAGTGAGAAGTGCCTAGTTCCCACAGTGACGTTCAGTGGCAGTAAAGCTCTTCTATAGGGATGAATGTGTGCTGAAGGTGTGAGGGAGTTGTTTTATCAACGCATTCATGAATTCACACACCACTGTGTGATGTAATACAAAAACCTGAAACAGAAGAAGTTACCCTCTCCTCATTCCCTGCATTGTTGGGCATTTTTTCAACATGACAATGAAGATATTCATTCTCCCAAGGTGAAAATCCTTCAGTGGACATATATTTCACTGTGGGGAGCAGTTGTGGGGGATTCTGTAGAGACGAGCTGAGCAACACTCCCCATTAAAGACCAGGGTCCGTATTCACAATACATCTTAAGGCTAAAAGTAGCTCATAACTTGCTGATTTAGGAGAAAATCTTAAAAATAATGGGCATGCCAGTCCTAAATTTAGGACTCCTACATTTGTGCTCTAAGAAGAGTATTTTACAAAGTGTTTTAGTGCTAAAACTAGCTCCTAAATCTGTGAAACGTTAGGAGTAGTGAAGAGGACTCCTAAGTCACTAAGACCGAACCACAACTATACTAAAATGGCTGTTGCCGGCAATCTGCCTTGTAACGTAAACAGTTTAGAAACATTTGGCGATAATGCACTTTTAAAAAGGTATCGCCTTTGGTTTTGGCTGTTATATCAACTCCAGATTTTCCTTTGATCATAGCCTATCCTTGTTTTCATTAACCAGTTGGGCAAGAAGTAACAGCTGTTCTTGCGTCCAGTTTGGTTTTCTTTTACGTTTGCATGTCTTACTATCAGCCATGATAATTCTACTGTTAATTAAAAGGCTGTTTATATGCATATCTGCTAATTGTTTACGAGAAGCATACATGTAAGAGGCTGACAATTAGCTGAACATATACTTGTTTAATTAATGACACTTAGCCTGCATTTTAAAATCATTAGTTGAATGTGGAAAATTAACATTTTTATTTTTAAATCTTTATTTGAATATGGCAACATAATATTGTGCTCTACAATATTTCTATGAATAAATCTTTGAGAGACCCCTGCCCTATCAGCCAATCACTGTGTGCATAGTTGGTAAGCATGCTGACATCATCCATAGCAACGAGGTCAACCCCGCCCTTACTCTTAGCTTAAGACCTCTCTCTATTCCTTAGTTAAAGTTTGTCTCAGCGGCTTTGTTAATAGGTTTTAAGAGAAAACTGTTAAAAACTTTTAAAAAGCAAAAAACTTTTACTGCTATTTAGGAGAACCCTTAGTGGTAAGATAAAATGTTTTGTGAATACAGGCCCAGGGCATTTAAGGAGGTTGTCCTCCAGGAGTTAAGCAGGACAGATGTGACAATTTGTCATGAACTTGTACACTCAGTGCCAAGAAGGGTCAGAGCAGTGTACTTAGAGTTATGGAGGACATATTAAGTATTAGAATATTACACTTTGTTGAATTAAATCTAGGGTGTACTCATTTCTGTAATCCTTCATTTAAACAAAATTGGCTAAGTTACTTGTTTTACAGATATTAATGGCATTTATTTCTGTTTTTAATAAGAATATGTTTAATACATTTCAATTTTGCCATTTTTCTATGTACACTCAGTGCCAAGAAGGGTCAGAGCAGTGTACTTAGAGTTATGGAGGACATATTAAGTACTAGAATATTACACTTTGTTGAATTAAATCTAGGGTGTACTCATTTCTGCAATCCTTCATTTAAACAAAATTGGCTAAGTTACTTGTTTTACAGATATTAATGGCATTTATTTGTTTTTAATAAGAATATGTTTAATACATTTCAATTTTGCCATCTTTCTATGAATTATATTAGTGATCATTAAGAAAATACATCTTTTATATTTAATTAGACGTGGTGTATATTTATGCTGTGCGCTGTATATATTTTAACAGAACTTAAGATTAATGTAATTGAAATGTGTAAATGTGCTTAGAAGAAATACATGATCAGAATATTGACTTGCCAAATAATTATGCGTGCACTGTAGTGCGCCACTAAAAATACAAAAGTAAATAAATGAAACAAATGTAAGAAAAATTATGTTAACTGTAGCAGGCGAAATCACGATCACAATTACTTTTACATTATTAGTGTAGTGCTCATGAGCAGTGACTGAAAATTTTGAGTGAGAACAAGGGGCTTACCAGGCACAATAAGCATCGCCACAGAGAAGCTGGCGCTTGAAAAATGCCGTACAAAGACCGAGAGCTCCCTTTTCCTCTTCCTCAGACTCTAAATTACAAATCATGTCCAGAGCCTCTTTGCAGTCAACCTCCTTTATCTGCCAAACAGAATGGAGAGAAGTTAGGTTATAATTTAGGTGTGTGTATATATATATATATATATATATACACACACACACACAC
>NW_015555719.1:69724-71050 GCF_001515605.1 Sinocyclocheilus anshuiensis
TTTATTTAACTTCTTTTGGACTGATGCACTGCAACATCCACTGAGTGCCATTAAACAGCTTAAAAGATCAAAGACAATTTTTAAAATAACTCCGACTGGATTCGTCTGAAAGAAGAAATTCATATACACCTAGGATGACTTGAGGGTGAGTAATTTATGGGCTAATTTTCATTTTTGGGTGAACTAACCCTTTAAGTAAATAAGAAGTTAATATTGTGTTATATTTTAAACACAATATTGTCTTTTTTTGCTCAGTTTTGCTAACAAAAGTATTACCTAAAGCCTTAGCATAATTGTTGTGTGTCTCCGAGCAACATAGCGATGTTTAGTTTCTGAATGAATCAGCGTTTTGAATGAATCAGGCAAATCAATGATTCAAAAGCCCATTCATTGAGAGAGCCGTTTACTCAATTCCTGAATGAATCAGCCGTTTGAACAAATTGAATGAATGACTCAAAGAAATTACCGCCAAATTCTGCCAGCTTTAGTTCCTATTTAGAGTATTATTGTATCATTTCATTTAAAATAAATAAATTAATTAATTAATTTAAAAAAAGGAAAAAAATAAAACTTTAAAGGGATAATTCACCCCCCAAAAATTTAATTATGTCATTATTTACTCAAACCTGAATGAATGACTTTCTTTTGTGGAACATAAAAGAAGGTATTTTGAAGACTGCTGGAAACAAAGCTGTTTTGGTTACCAGTGACTTTCATTGCATAAAGGGAAAAAAAAACCGAAAAAAAAAACAAAAAACAGATGTTTCTCAAATTATCTTCTATGTTCCATTTATGTAAGGCCGTTGTAGCCTAAATGTTTACAGTCATGGCCAAAAGTTTTGGCAGTGACAGAAATTTTGTTTTGCAAAGTTTGCTGCTTAAGCTGTTGTGGTGTTCATTCTCATTGTTTCTAGATTATTGTGTAGAGTGATCAGATACATTTAAAATAATTGCTAAAAGCTTTATTGGCCAAAAAAAGGAACTTTTCACAAAAATAAACATTTCACAGTTTTTTGGTCCTGACACAAAATGACCAGCTAACATTAATTGACTAATCATATCAGCAGCACATGTGAAAGTGTGAATGAGTACTAGTCAGGTTAATCACTATCATACTAATTAGATTGTAAGAGCAGACTGATTGCTATAAAGGGAGGGAAGAAGCACTTCCAATCATTGTGTTCTTGTTAGCAATGGTTACACGTGCAGCCATCATCGCTTCGCATCAAAATGGCCTCACATGCAAGGAAATTGCTACAAAGAATATTGCACCTGAAAGAACCATTTACCGGATCATCAAGAACTTCAAGGAGAGAGGTTCGACTG
>NW_015555719.1:72148-73290 GCF_001515605.1 Sinocyclocheilus anshuiensis
TGTGAAAGTGTGAATGAGTACTAGTCAGGTAAAATCACTATCATACTAATTAGATTGTAAGAGCAGACTGATAAAAGGAAGGAAGAAGCTCTTTCAATCATTGCGTTCTTGTTAGCAATGGTTACCTCCAAAGAACCACGTGCAGCCATCATCGCTTCGCATCAAAATGGCCTCACATGCAAGGAAATTGCTACAAAGAATATTGTACCTGAAAGAACCATTTACCAGATCATCAAGAACTTCAAGGAGAGAGGTTCGACTGCAGTGAAGAAGTCTTCAGGACGTCCCAGAGTGTCCAGCAAGCGCCAGGGTCGTCTCCTCCTGAGGAGTCAGCTATGGAATCGTGCCACCACCAGTGCAGAGCTTGCTCAGGAATTGCAGCAGGTTGGTGTGAGCATCTGCACGCACAGTGAGGTGAAGACGTTTGGACAACGGCCTGGTGTCAAGAAGGGCAGCAAAGAAGCCACTTCTCTCCAAGAAAAACGTCAAGGACAGACTGAAATTCTGCAGGAAGGATTGGACAGTAGAAGACTGTTGCAAAGTTATTTTCTCTAATGAAGCTCCCTTCCAGCTATTTGGGACATCTGGAAAATCGATTGTTCGGAGAAGAAAAGGTGACCGCTACCATGAGTCATGTGTTGTGCCAAGAGTGATGCATCCTGAGACCATCCATGTGTGGGGTTGCTTTTCAACCAAGGGAGTGGGCTCTCTTATAATTCTGCCCCAAAACACTGCCATGAATAAAGATTGGTATCAAAACATCCTGCAAGAGCAACTTCTTCCAATGATCCATGAGCAATTTGGTGATGATCCGTGCATTTTCCAGCATGATGGAGCACCATGTCACAAAGCAAGAGTGATAAAGAAGTGGCTCGAAGATCATTACATTACGAAGCGGAGTCCAGCCCGGGGTCGTCACATGTGGTTGCCGCAAGCCCGCCGCTCGTTCGTCAAATCCACCGGCTGCGCCGTTCTCAAGCCCGCCGGCCGTTCCTCACTCAAGCCCGCTGGCCTCCGCTCACTCAAGCCCACCGTGTGTGATGCTGTGTTTTGTTGTGAAAGCAAACCTACTTTGTTTGGCCTTCCAAAAGAGGACACAACTAGAAATCAGTGGTTAAGTTGTATTTACAACACTGTTCCAG
>NW_015555719.1:73330-90594 GCF_001515605.1 Sinocyclocheilus anshuiensis
GGCCAATCAGCATACACCTCGCTTTTCAGAACGATGAGCTTTGTAAAAATTGACGCGTTTCAGAAAGGCGGCATAGAGGAGAAACAATAATGTACATTATGTGAAAAATTATGTGTTTTTTGAACCTTAAACCGCATAAACACATTGCATTGCACTAAATACACAACATAATGTTCTTTTTAGCAACGTCATATGACCCCTTTAAAAAGATTAGTCACTTTAAGGAGTCAAATGTCACCTCGTATTCAGGGGCGCGGGAAGATGTGTTAGGTTGGGGGTGCTGTACGTGCGGGGGGTGGGGCTGTAGAGGCTATTTACACAGTGCAAATAGTAATAGATACTATTTACACTAAGTGAAAATAGCATATTTTCTTAGCGATAGATGCTATTTACACTAAGTGAAAATAGCAGTATTTTTTAGTGATATCATATGCTATTTACACTAAGTGCAAATAGCTATAGATTCTATTTATACTAAGTTAAAATTACTTATTGCAAATAGTGGCAATTATCTGCACCTCAGCATTGTAATACATTATAAAACAGTATGCAATAATAACTTATTGAGTGTAAATTTTAATTATAATTCACATTATTAAATGGATGCCACCTTATTGGGACAAAAGCCCTCCCTACACCTACCCTAACCCTATCCGATACTTTATCTTCAACTTTTTGATTATTTCCTTTATTTTTATTAAAATTAAATGCTTTTCTGATGTGATTTGAAATTTGAAAAGCGAGAAAAAGAAGTTTGCCAAAAGGCAGATTCGAACCCAGGTCGATCGCGTCAAAAGGAACATGACACGCTTTACCATCTACACCACTGAATTTGACGATTTATGTCTTTTGTAATCTTGACTAGCCCAATCACACGTTGGTGGATGGAGTTAGTGTAAATAGCCTCTGCCAACAAGGTGGGTTATTTGCACTTAGTGTAAATAAACACTCTATTTTTTCACAGGAAATTTTTTTTTATTCCCAACAGTTAAACAGTTACCCACAGAAAAAAAACAGAGGGTGCTGCAGCACCCTCAGCACCCCCACTTCCCGTGCCTATGCTCGTATTAAGAAGGCTAATTTTTGATCAGAATTTTTGATTATTGATCAGAAGGTGCTCCTAAATTTTTTAATTAGGAGGACAAGCGCTCCTAATTACAAGAAGAAAAAAACTGCTCTTAAACTGGGTATGTGACAGGTATGGCTGAGGAATGGGATTTGGTCGAAGAAAATTGTTCAGTCCAAAGATTTTTTTTTGCTTTAACCCCTGCAATATAATAATAAGTAGAATAAGACAAATAAGTTACCAATCATATGAAATTAGTATTAATAAATTAATTTGTACTACAGAGGTGACACAGAAGAACACAAAAGTGGCTTGTAGGTACATTTTCAGATGTTTAATGAGGCTCAGAGGTAGCATGAGTGCAATTAAATTCATGAATTCATGTGGAGATTAATGTTTTAAATATAAAATTTTGAATACAGAAATATGATTTAAATAAATGAAATGATACACTAAAAATGAAACTAAATCTGCCATCAGGTGGCAGCAAGTCACTGATTTTATCACTGAATCATTCATTCAATTGATTCGTTCGAACGGCTGAATCATTCAGGAATGAAGCAAGTGACTGTCTTTATGAACTGACGGAAATCTGTCGTAGCGACGGAACTTTAATCCCTGAAGAAGCGGCTCGAAGGTCATTACATTGAAATTTTAGATCCGTGGCCAGGCAATTCCCTGGATCTCAATCCCATAGAGAACCTGTGGTCAGTCCTCAAAAGGCGAGTGGAGAACTAATAAGGCAAAAATGAATCGCTATCAGTCAGGATTTGGCCCAGAAGCTAATATC
This sequence comes from Sinocyclocheilus anshuiensis, assembly GCF_001515605.1. Lineage (NCBI taxonomy): Eukaryota > Metazoa > Chordata > Actinopteri > Cypriniformes > Cyprinidae > Sinocyclocheilus > Sinocyclocheilus anshuiensis. The sequence goes on from NW_015555719.1 coordinate 75,187, forward strand.
TAGCATGCCAGAGCGAATTGCAGAGGTTATGAAGAACAAGGGTCAACACTGTAAATATTGACTCTATATAATCATTATTTTTTTACCAATAAAAGCCTTTTAAAACTTATGATATGCTTATTGTTTTTCAGTAACCATTGAAACATGTGGAAAAATAATCTACAATTACTGAAGCAGCAAACTTTGCAAAACACAAAATTTATGTCACTACCAACACTTTTGGCCATGACTGTATGTGTAATAAATTTTATGTTGAATCAAATAAAATATTTGTAATTTTGCTACTATTTGTAATGTCTACTTAATACTTTCTCATTTAACCCAAAAATAGCTTTAAATAATCTTTTGGGGTATTTTCAAATGCCAAATGCAATTTGCGATTAATTAGATTAATTGACACATGTAATTAATAAAATTTTAATCGACTGACAGCCCTAATATATATATATATATATACACACACACACACACACACACACACACACGTGCATCTCAACATTTTTTTGTAACTTATTTCAAAAAGTGAAACTTTGAGATATTATAGATTCTTTACATGTACATTTTGTTTTAATTTTGATGATTAGAGCTTACAGCTCATGAAAGTCAAAAATTCAGTATCTCAAAATATTAGAATATTTACATTTGAGTTTCATTAAATGACCATTACTACAGTATAAATTCCGGGTATTTCTTGTTCTTTGAAACCACAATAATGGGGAAGACTGCTGCCTTGGCAATGGTTCAGAAGACCATCATTTACACCCTCCACAAAGAGGGTAAGTCACAGAAGGTCATTACTGAAAGGGGTGGCTGTTCACAGAGTGCTGTATCAAAGCATATTAAATGCAGTTGACTGGAAGGAAGAAATTGGGTAGGAAAAGGTGCACAAGCAAGAGGGATGACCGCAAGCTTGAGAATACTGTCAAGCAAAGCCGATTCAAACACTTGGAAGAGCTTCACAAGGAGTGGACTGAAGCTGGAGTCAGTGCATCAAGAGTCAACACGCTCAGACGTCTTCAGGAAAAGGGCTACCAAGCCACTTCTGAAACAGAAACAACGTCAAAAGCATCTTATCTGGGCTAAGAAGAAAAAGAACTGGACTGCTGCTCAGTGGTCTAAAGTCCTCTTTTCAGATAAAAGTACATTTTGCATTTCATTTGGAAATCAAGGTCTGGAGTCTGGAGGAAGACTGGAGAGGCACAGAATCCAAGCTGCTTGAAGTCCAGTGTGAAGTTTCCGAAGTCAGTGATGATTTGGGGTGCCGTAATGTCTGCTGGTGTTGGTCCATTGTGTTTTATCAAGTCCAAAGTCAATTCAGCCGTCTACCAGGAGATTTTGGAGCACTTCATGCTTCCATCTGCTGACAAGCTTTATGGAGATGCTGATTTCCTTTTCCAGTGCCAAAACCACTTCTAAGTGGTTTGCTGACCATGATATTACTGTGCTTGACTGGCCAGCCAACATGCCTGACCTGAAACCCATTTGGAATCTATGTGATATTTTCAAGAGAAAGATGAGAAACAGTCGATCCAACAATACAGACGACCTGAATGCTCAATAGTGCCTCAGCAGTGCCACAGGCTCATCGCTTCCATGCCACACCTTACCGATGCTGTCATTTGTGCTAATGGAGCCCCGATCAAGTATTGAGTGCATAAATGAACATACTTTAAAGGGTTCATATGATGTTGCTAAAAAGAACATTATTTTGTGTAACTGGTGTAATGCAATGTGTTTATGCAGTTTAAGGTAAAAAAAACACATTATTTTCCACATACTGTACATTATTGTTTTTCCTGTATGCCCCCCCTTTCTGAAACACGTAGATTTTTACAAAGCTCATCAGTCTGAAAAGCGAGGTGTGCTCTGATTGGCCAGCTATCCAGTGCGTTGTGATTGGCCGAATACCTCAAGCGTGTGACGGAAATGTTACGCCCCTTACCATACTGTGATGCCGTGTGTGCGACGAGCGCCTGTGCACTGGTGATGCGCGTGCGCCTGTGATGCGCGACGAGACAAAACTAGTAAAAACCATTATAAACGAGGCATTAGTTGCATCCAGTGGGGACATAATTACTGATTATAATGACTTATACTGTCTATTTACGCGTTGCGTTGCGTATCGCGCTGCGTAAACATAAACATAAAACCATGTCTGCATTTGTGATCGGAGAAACGACAAACAACAAGCGCTACTCTACACTGCTCAAAACACAACTTGAATTGTCAGTGGCAAATTCTTTAATATAAAAACTTACTTACAGGCTGTGAGTCATGAAGCGCCAGACTGTCCTTGCAAAGTTGGAACTGCCCCACTTTATAGAAACAGACACCGGCATTGTAGGCTATACTCTCCTAGGAAACAGTCCTCATCCTCCATCAAATGCGCTGCACACATCTGAATATTTGGGTTGAACTGTTCCGGAACAGTGTTGTAAATACAACTTAACCACTGATTTCTAGTTGTGTCCTCTTTTGGAAGGCCAAACAAAGTAGTTTCGCTTTCATAACAAAACACACAGCGTCTCCACAACATGGCGGCAGCGGCAGCAATACTACAGCGAGAATCAAAGTTAGGCCTCCTTTCTTTGCGTGAACATTTGGGCGGCGTTATGATATATATACACAAAATACACACACACACACCGATAAGCCAAATCATTATGACCACCTCTAATATGCTGTTGGCCCTCTTTGTGCTGGCGAAACAGTACTGACCCACTGAGTCATGGACCATTGCAGAATATTCCACTTTGTTACCTTCAAAAACTCCTAGGTTGCTTTTGTTGTATGTTTTGGGTCATCGTCCATTTGTACTGTGAAGCGCCATTTGTACTATGAACTCTTCATTATGTTTTTTTAAACCATTCCTGAACAATGTGTGCACTGTAGCAGGGGGCAATATCCTGCCTAAAGAGGCCTCTGCTATCAGGGAATACCACTGCCATTAAGAGTGTACCTGGTATGCAATGAGGTTTAGGTAGGTGGAATGTCAAACTGACGTCCACATGAATGGTGGAAACAGGATTTCCATAGCATCACAGTCTATCGACCAGCTTGTCATCTTCACGCAGTGTATCCTGGTGCCATTATATCCAAGTAAACGTAATGTAATGAAAACAGGACTCATCAGACCAGACAAGATTAATTTCACTGCCCCAAGGTCCAGTTTCATTGCTCATGTGCTTATTTTATGGCCTTTCAGCTGCGGAGCAGGGTCTTCTTGGGCACTCTGATCAGTCTGCACCTACAGAGGCCCATCATAGTTGGTCCCTTCTCGGACACTCTTGGTAGGTTCTCACAAATGCTTAGCAGGAGCACCCCACAAGCCTTGCGGTTTCACAGATGCTTTGACAGTTGTCTGGACCAACAATTTGGCCCTTGTCAAAGTCAGTCAGATCTTTATTTCTAACCATTTCTCCACCACACACTGACTACATGAACCAATTGTTTATTTACCATATAAATTACCCAGACCTTCGCATGTGACCTTGATAGGAGATGATTAACAATACTCACTTCACCTATGAGTGGTCATAATGTTTTGTCTCACTATAGTGTAATTTACGTATGAGGTCTTCACTCTAAGTGATGAGTTTTTGCTAGGAAAAGAGCAGGAGAAACACCAAGAAAGTGTCTCAGAGCTGGCAAAATTGATGAAATGAGTGACACTTTATCTCACAGAGTAAGATGCAGCCTGCAGAAGTGACATGCATGGATGTTTATCCACACCAGAACTACCTGTAGCCAAAGCACAATAAACTTATTTAGCTTTTTCCAAGGCCCATATTTACAAAATATAGACTTCTGGGAATAAATACTCTGGTCTCATGAGACCAGGTCAATCATTTCAGATCTAACAGCATCCAGAATTTTATGGTGTTGCTAGAGGAGGGGTACAGTGAGAAGTGCCTAGTTCCCACAGTGACGTTCAGTTCACTGATGTTCACTGACTACCAATTGTTCATCTACCATATAAATTAACCAGACCTTCACATTGTGACCTTGTTAGAAGATGATTAACAACACTCACTTCACCTATGAGTGGTCATAATGTTTTGTCTCACCATAGTTTATTTTATATATACAGTTAGGTTTATATATATTTGGACACTGACACAATTTTCATAATTTCGTCTTTGCCACAAGAACGGAATTAAAAATAAAACAATCAAGATGAAATTGAAGTGCAGACTTTAAGCTTTAATTCAAGGGGTTGAAAAAAATATAACATAAAATGCTTAGGAATTACAACCACTTTTACACACAGCCACTTTTGACAGTGACATGACTACCTCCTAGAGAGTGTTCTTCACGTGGCTGGATGTTGTGAAAGGGTTTTTCTTTACCACAGAGAGGATTCTCCAATCATCCACCACTGTTGTCCTCCGTGGACGTCCAGGCCTTTTTATGTTGCTGAGCTCACTAATCTGTTATTTTTTTCACAGAATGTACCAAACTGTTGATTTGGCCACTCCCAATGTTCCTCCTATCTCTCCAATGTATTTGTTTTGTTTTTGAAGCCTAACAATTGTCTGTTTCACTTGTATGGAGAGATCCTTTGACTGCATAATGTGGGTTTCCCAGCAACAGCTTCCAAATGCAAATGGCAAACTTAGAATCAACTCCAGACCTTTTACCTGCTTAATTGGTGTAGAAATAACAAAAGAATAGCCCACGCCTGTCCATGAAACAGCTTTTGAGTCAATTGTCCAATTACTTATGATCCCTTGAGGGGGGGGGCACATATTAAAGAGCTGTAATTCGTTAACCTTTCCTCCAATTTCGATGAGAATACCCTCAAATTAAAGCTCAGAGTGTGCACTTTAAGCCCATGTTCATTATATAACTGTAACTTGAATGTCTTGGTCAGCAGCTAAAATGATAAAAATTGTGCCTGTGTCCAAATATATAAGGGCCTAAATGTGTGTATATGAAGAGTTCATTTGCAAAAACTGATAAACGCCATGTTTAAAAAAAAAATGAACTGACTGCCATGCGTTATTCTTCACACTTAGCACATTCTGAACCCTAAATACTTTTTGTCACAAAAGCCGGTTTTGTCCACTGTCAAGGCATCGCGAGTTTTTGTTTTTGAACAAAACCCGATAAGTCAATTTTTGCGAATCAGGCACAGTATTTAGCTCAGGTGACAAGGCTGCTAGTCACTTCGAAGATGCGCTAGCTGAGAGAAGTTTCGTCTGCTGCTGAAATGTGTTGCTTTTAAAATCATGCTGAGTGCTCGTTGCTGCTGTTATTAATGCCGGTGTCACAGAGGAGCGCTTCAGTCTATTGCTAACTGTTGTGGAGACTCTCTATTCGTTCCGGTGAAATCACAAAATAAAATGCACACAAACCATTACTAATGAACACATTTGGTCCTGCTAACTTAGCAATTACAAAGCAATTACTTGGTTTTGTTTCCAACTGAAAAATTAAATGTGGAGTTATCTGCTTTAGCAAAAAAAAAAAAAAAAACCTGTAGGAATTATCTGCTTTTGCTAAAAAAAACTAATTTTTATGTTAAAAAACATACTTTTAATGAACTTTAATTTAGCAGGTTACCTGTATTTTTTGTGTTATTATTAATCAAAACAACCCAAATGCAGTTTGAATGATATTACTTTGGAATGCACAATTAAAAAACATGATTTGTGAAAATCTACAAAAATGCTATTTGTTTTTGCAAATAAACTCTTCATATATATCCTTGTATATCCCTTTATTAAGGAAAAACACATTATTCGATCATTTTTCACTGGGCCCTTAAAGTTTTTAAAATGCCCTCCTTGAGGGGAAAAACAATTGTGAAGCCCTGATTTCCTCACTCTCATCTCATTTTAAACCCAAAAGAAGTCCATTCATCCTTGGAACACATCATTATTGTCCATCCAACTTTCATGCATCAAAAAGTACAAAAACACTTGGTAAAAGTAAACCATATGAATTGAGTCTTCTAAAGAGACATTATTGCTTTATATGATGAACTGATTTTGTTTTGGATTTTATTCATATATAAACATGTACAATGCACATACACAGAGCTCATCAAATATGTTAAACAGAGAAGCCTAATGAGGTTTTGTCTCACACATCAAGAAAGTACAATTGCGTTTCCATATTTACCATGTTTGATGAGCTTCATGCGCGTTGATCAAGGATGAGAGAATATTAAAAATCTTATAACAAAAGCCTTCTGGGTTTGAACAACATGAATAAATCATGACAGAATTTTAATTGTTGGGTGAACTAACCCTTCAACTAATAACAACACAGACCACAAGGCAAATCTTAAAGGGTCATAAAACCCTAAAACATATTTTAGTATTTCATGACAATGTTAGCAGCTCAGTCATACTTTTGTGATGTGTGAGAACATGATTGGTTCTTGTGCATCAAGCAAGCAAGTCTGTGTTTACCATATTTGATGTAGATGCACTGATCAGTGTTCATATCAGAATAAAAACCTTTATTAAATCTGTTCATCATATAAAGCGATCATGTCTCTTCAGAAGACTTGGATTAAACTGCTAAATTTATATGGATTACTTTTATTTCTTTATTTTTGAAGCCTGAAGTTTTTGGTGGAATGGACTGTCAATAGAGGGAAAGAAATTTCAGATTGCATTAAAAATACCCTCATTTGTGTTTCAAAGATGAACAAAAGTTTTGGATTGGTTTGGAACAGCATGAGGGTGAGGACAGTAACCCTTTAAGCATGATGGTGATTCCAACATGATGCAGAAACATGCAGGCCAAGATATTTGGATATGACTAAGATATTTTTGTATCAGAATCCTTGGCAAAAGTCAGGAAAAAAAATAAAAGAATAGAATGACTGTTGCCTGGAAAACATTTTTAAAAAAAGTGTTCTAAACACAAACATGTTTTAAAGGCCTTTTAAGGACCCTAAGAGGTTACCGAAATGCTAAATTCAATAAATAATGGCAACTTGTCACAGAGGAGTACTTTTCAAGTACAGTCCACTCGGGCATACAGCTATAATTGTTATATTGTTATAACTCATACCATAAGGAACACAAATAGCCTGGTTATAATTTCAAATAAAACAAAAAATGTGAAAGAGCAGAAATAAAACTAAATATGCTTAAACTTCAGCAATAATGCAAAGTAGACAGACTTTTTTTTAAAAGACCCTTACCTCTTGCATAAGTTCTTCTTGCGGCTTTATTTCACAGAGACATACGAGGTAGATTGGTTTGAAGTTCTTTTTGCCTCCAAATTCTGGAAACTCTGCGCATGTCTTAGCTAGTCTTGCAGCTTTTTCCATATGCTTCTGTTTCATTAGCTGCTTTATACGCATATGAAGTAGTTCAGGTCCTTCTCGAGATAAAAACTCATGTACTATGGAAGACGCACATTCAATCAAGTTAACAACAATGGCAGTACAATTATAAATTAATGTTATTACCAAAATATGGAAATAAATAAGGAAATAAGAAAAAATAGAACATTCAAATAAGAAAGTTATAGACAGTAGAATACATTTCACCTTTCTGTACATTAATGATGTCACTTGAGAGAAGGCTACACAGCGTGGCGTTGGACCACACACCAATCTCCTCTGCTAGAGTCAACAGGTTGTGAAGCTGTGAGTTTCCATGTGCCTGAAGAATGCCATGAGCCATCTGCATTAAGAGAAATCAACAACACACTCATAATACAAGCACTGTGGTGGTAAAGGGTCATCTAACTGGCCAAGCCCAAGGTTAAAATAAATACACAATAATTCCAAAGAATGAAGGTTTTATTGTGATTGAAAACTTGAAAAAAAACTTTAACTATGCATTAAAAGTTAAACATTCAAAGTCCTTGAACATGCAAAACAATTACACACAACAAAAAAATGTTGCCATATATATCGTAATATATGGGTGGAAACCAGACACAAACGAATGGAAATGTCCACTGCATCCTGAGACAGGTTCTAATTTATTTTAACTTGACATGGTGCATTCAAAATATTTGAGTATTTGAGAAGACAAAATTACTAACATCCCTTGTAGTCGATTTAAAGCCAAATGAAACATTATTCCAGTAAAATAACTCCTGTTAAAATTTACTTCAGTAAAGTACAAATATACTTAATTTTAATGCATATATGTTATTAAAATAGTAAGAGTGATTGGTGGATTTTTTTTGGCCATTCTATATATATATACTCTATCCTACTGGGGTCTATGTCCTAGGGATTATAAACTACTAAGAGTCAACAACTTGAAACTTCAACTTGATGAAAATGTAATTATAAAGCAAATATGATTTTTATTTACATTAATCAATGTTTGTCATTAGTAATTTGCACTCAAACAGACACTCCAGCTCCACGGATCTCTTGGATTTTGGCTGATTTTGAGACAGACATGCACATGTAGTTACCATACCAAATTTTTAGATACCTTTGAAATCTCATGATTCTCAATATAAATTATTTTCAGTTAATATCGATCACTTCTATGCAGATGATATGCAAGTGTATCTTCTATGGGTGTAACGATGCACGTATTCATATTGAACCATTCGGTATGAGGCTTTTGGTTAGGTACACATTACAAACTGAATGATTCGTTGGACGAATCATTCATTACATTTGGAAAAATAACAGAGCATAAAGTGTGTGAAATATAATGTTCTCAGTTCCACTGTGCTCAACAAGGCAGCCCAAACGACATAACAGGCAACGTGCTGTCTGCCCAGTGGCGTAGCAGACGGGCACGTAGAGCACGCACTGCGAAAGGACCCGCAACAACCTCCCCTTGCTGGGTTCTTGTATCGACAATAGCCAGAGATAGGCAAAAACATCAATTATTGGCAATATTAAGAGGATTTGTCATTTTTAATTAATGTAGGCCTGTTACATTCTCATTTTTATCGGGCCTATTATTATTATGAGGTTACTTTTATTATTAAATTAAAACTACAATTAATTTGCCCCACAATATTACCGCATAACTGACAGGCTGCGAGGATAATAAAAGATTAGGCTATTTACTCCTCAATTAAAATGTTAACAATTACTGGCAATATTAAGAGGATTTGTCATTTTTAATTAATGTAGGCCTGTTACATTCTTATTTTTATCGGGCCTATTATTATTATGAGGTTACTTTTATTATTAAATTAAAACTACAATTAATTTGCCCCACAATATTACCGCATAACTGACAGGCTGCGAGGATAATAAAAGATTAGGCTATTTACTCCTCAATTAAAATGTTAAAAAAAAAGGTATTTTAAAACAGGTCTATTGTACAGTGAATTATAGGCTTATAATTAAAATGTTAACACTGCAGTCATCAATAAAAATCAATGAAATAAAAAGCTTTAGCCTATTTCAAGCACAGACTTTCAAAAACAACCTGTTTAACACAAAATACATTTCTTCTCATTTTTTATCACTACGTACGGGCCACAAGAGAAATATTAAAATATTAAAACAGTTAGTTATATACCGTTTAGTAGGGGTGTAACGGTACACGTATTCGTACCGAACCGTTTCGGTACGTGTCTCTCGGTTCGGTACGCATGTGTACGGCACGAATACAGTTTTTTTTCGGGAAAAATATCGGTAAATCGATATATCGGTCGATCTCTAATACCGTTCAGTATATGTTGAAGTAGATTCGTCTCTCGTCGTCTCTGAGAGATTATGCGGCATCAGATGGCGAATGCTCCGTCATTACTCTATCATTCTGTTTTTAGTTTCACTTACTGCAAAGTGAATTGACTGAGACGTTCACCAGCATAACTCTTGCACAAACTTTGCACGTTGCTTATGTGATATCCATTGGCTCACCTTCATGGTTTAAAACAGAAATATTTCCAACATTGCGGCGCAAGCAATTACCGAACGTACCGTACTGTGACACTACCGTGTCATTTGCTGGGCTTTGTACAATCAATTAAATTATGGCTGTCGGTAAAATTTTAAAATCTGAATGAAGATAAAACTGAAGTTGTGTGATTTGGGCAATTTAGCCCCCTTTTGTAAGCTAGAAGTACGTAATCTAGGAGTTTTTTCAACAGTTATCTCAAATTTGAGAAGCAGATTTATTGTGTGGTTAAGGCTGGCCACACACTAGAAGATTTTAATGCCGATTTTAAGCTTGAATTACACCCCTGAAAGATTAGGGGGTGTGGCCGAATTTAAGGTTTGTTGCAAAAGATAAAAAAAATAAAATTCTTTATTGTATGGTGTCATTACAATTATTTAACTGCTCCCTATCGAGACGGAGCATCCCGAATTCAAATCATAAATATCAAACGTTTTATACAATTAAATTATGGCTAAAATATGGCAGTATCAAACATGTTTGATATTTACGACTCTTGATCTAGCTGCCTCTGACGTGATACCTGTGATAGCCAATGAAAGCAAGCAAGCATCCTCAACCAGATGTTGCGTGCTACTATAGCTGAAACTTGGCAGCCACAAAAATGCCACGAAAGCAGAATACATCACCCATATTTTTTTTTATACTTTGTTTTCACTGTGAAACAGAACGCGTGCCAGGAGAGCCAGCTGAAAACGTTGATTACTCTCCATTTGTTTTTCTTCTCTAGTCAAGTTTGATCTCGCTAGTCTCTGTGAGATCTTGTGTCACTGTGAAATTGTTCCTAGAGTCAACAAGTGTGTGGTCTCGCGGTCTGAAAGAATCATCTAGTGTGCGCTTTCAGACGATTATAAGACTAAAAATCGTTTGAAACCGTCTTCATGTCTGTGGTCTGCCATGGTTTTAAAATCGGTTAACAATTGAAAATCGTCTAGTGCAGGACTATTCAATTGGCGGCCCGCGGGCCCAATCCGGCCCGCCAATCATCTTCATCCGGCCCGAGGGAAGAGGACACGCAGGTCGCACATACACCTTGAATTGTTTTTGCACTAATTAGTTTGTCCACAAGGTGGCATCACTGGCCCGGGCCGTTGTTTTACAGCCACAACAACAACCTACCGGAGACCGCAACATCAATAGACGGCAGCGTTGACAAGCGCTTGTGTGAGGGGTTTATGAGATATCCACAACTCTAGTTTCAACGAGTATAAAGGCAGTGTTATCTGTCATAACTTCTGGCGAGAAATAGCGCAGACAGTGGACGAAGATGATTATCAAATGGAGTATATTTTGAAAGGCTGCGCGTTCTGCTCATAGACTGTAGGTTCTGCTGTACGCATGCACTGAGCCACTTCAGACAGTGCGCTAGTAGCTCTTCAACTGACAAAAACACACAATTATGCCAAAACTATAAAATACAATTTATAGTTTATGTGAAGATTGTTTTTAAGTTCATTTCAATTAAAAGTTATGTTTTTCAGAGCCTACTAAATGTTAAAAATATAATGTTAAAAATATAATGTTAAATGGCTATAATTAATGGCTAAAATTGAGATGAAAATGCAATTAATCGAGACATCAGTAGCAGTATTAATTAGTTAATAATAGGCTACTTAGTAAAGAGATGCCATTAAACATTTAAAATATGGGTTGTTTCTAGGGTTGCACGATTATGACAAAAATCATAACTGTCGATTATTCCTTGAAATTGTAATTGCGATTATTAATTACGATTATCACAATTTATATTGAATGATGTTTATACCATTGTTTGATGCAACTGCCTTTAAATTATAAAAAAGGAAAAATATGAATGGTATTAAAATTTTATGCTAAAACTAAAATTAAAATAATGGGGAACCCCCTTAAGATAACATGTAGAAAGAAAAAAACGCATCTTAAGCACGCAGAATAACATAAGTGGACTTTGAACGATTAATTGCCGGTTTGAACGATGACTTAATTGTGGCATCCATAATTGTAATCACGATTAGAAATTCGATTAATTGTGCAGCCCTAGTTGTTTCTACATTAATTTGGAGGTTCAATGTGAAATTATGACAATATATTAATATGCAATTAATCATGATTAATTACAGAAAAATTTGATTAATTAGTTCATTTTTTTTTCGACTGACAGACAGCACTAATGTTTTTTATAGATGTTGGTGTTGGTAATATTAGTTGCTTTTACTGCTGAATATGCATTCAAATTTAATTTCTAATTTTATAGGCCCCCCAAAAAGAGATCGGGATGGCCCACCTCACCCTTGGCTACATTCAAATTTTCAATTCAATAATCCGGCCCTCAAATGAAACTAATTGAATAGCCCTGGTGAGGGAATTTCCCTTGCGGTAATTTTGAGTGGCTCAATAGCGCTGTATGCGGCCCTGGTCTAGTGTGTGGCCAGCCTAAGTCCTGTTTTTATCATCTAAGATTAATAGCGAAGGTAAACCATTTTTGTTCATGCATGATCTGGAATACGCTATTTGTGATTTAGTTTTTACAAGGTTAAGTTACTGTAACTTTCTATATGTTGGTATTAATAAATCATTGCTTAACCGCTTTCAACTGGATCAAAATGCTGCTGCTAGTCTTTTAGAAGGACCATATTACTCCTGTCTTGAACTCTTTAAAATGGCTGCTGATCCATTATAGAATTAATTTAATATTTGTTTTTTTGTTTATAAACCATTGAATGGCATGGCTCCACTGTATTTGGTGGAACTGATTGAAAACTATGAGCCAAGCTGAACAGCTGGCCTTAACGATTCCTAAAGCCCAGTTCAGACTACACAATTTTTGTTGATTACGATATGCGAGTTTTGACTCCTAAAATCATGTTGTGAACAAAAAACATGTCAGACTACACGTTGCTACCCGACCATTCTTTGCTTACTATCTTAAACGATGTGCGAGCTGTCATCGATACGGCAGGACTAGACAGAAGGCGACATGAACGTAAACAAACAATGTCTAGCAAAAAGCGTGTTTTGCTCTGTTTTGTCATCAGAAAAGCCCAAAAAAGAAAGAAAACCTGAGAGTGGACACAAATCTGGATTGCATGAAAAGAAGAGTATGGACTGTCAAAAAGAACTGAGGTAAAACGGCTTTTAAAAAAATGTGCAGATGTTATTTATAAATGGATTATTTGTAATCAATCATTAACATATTATTGTATGAACAGGTGACAGTTCAACCGTTCCCTATTATGTTTGGACTTCTTTTGCTCCCCATGATGTTGGTAATCATTTGAAAGAGGTTTGGTAAAGAAATATTGCATGGGTAAAATGTTAAAGACACTGTGGCCCTGTTTACACTTGGTATTAAGATGCGTTTTGGTCGATCAGATCACAAGTGGACAACGCTAAATACAGGTGTAAACGGGGTGTGAAACGTTTTGAGCTTGTCTACTTTCGACCACTTCCAGAGGTAGTCGAAAATGCATTTGACCGGATTGCTTTTGTGGTGTAGACGCTGATGTGGTCGAATGTGTTCGAGCAGCCACAAAAGACCGCCTACTCTCCACCTACAGACCTAATACATGTGTAATCATTACGAGACGTACAAGGACGTGAGCTTATCAGACGGGATTGAAACTTTGATAGGCCGAATCAGAAGTATTATTTTCCGATAACATGAAAAAGAAACAATGGATCCTCATGGATTGACATCCAGTGAGAACACAGAAAAGAAAAGTGAGAACACAGAGAACACTTTACGACTCCTACTGTAACTGCAATACTGCATTGTGTTTGAGATGAGATGATGAGTGCGCGATAACTTTAGCCCTCCCACTCGTGCTTTGATGCTGACAGAGGGATCTGCCCATTTACCCTCCTCTTGACGTAATCAGCACCCCGGGGGGTAATCTGGTCAGAAGTGGTCGAAAGTGGACAGAAGAGACAGATTAAAACACCAGGTGTAAACGGGTATGTGACTCCATTGTCCACTTGTGATCCGATCGACCAAAACGCATCTTAACCCAAAGTCGCAAAATTGCGACAAGACGTCATACTTAATCAAATAGACTGTAGTTCCTAATATGGTGTAATATCTCATTTGTATTCCCTACCACTAGATGGCAGACATGTAGTACTTCGATTCTAGACCAAAATGACGTCACCTTTCTATTCAAAGTGTAAAAAACAACAACATGCAAATAAGTTCAAACATCAATTCAATATCTATTATTTCCTGAATATTATGACATTCAAGAGGGCCGCCCCCTGATGACGTCATATGCAAATTAGATGAGTATATGTACACCCCACATAAACTTGCCCAACATTTTTCTAATTTACATTAGATCTCTATCTTTAAGCCCTTTCAAGCCACAAGCTTTTGAAATCTTGATGTCAAAATCCAGCATTTTTCAAAAAATCCATGGTGCCTAAAAGGTTAACTAGTGCTTTCAATCGATTTAAAAAAAATTACTAATTAATAAATAAATAAAGTTTTTAAATATACTGTTATATTGCAATAATTTCACATGCAATCTTCAAATTAATGTACAAACAACATAAAGACCGTATATTTTAAAATATTTGTTTAATGGCATCTTTTTTATGACTGAAGGCCAGTATCAATGATACTAATTCTGATTTATCTATAAAATTGCCCCAGCGGGCCCCCTAGCCATTCAACATTACAATATAATTGAGGGCTTTCAAGCCACAAGCTTTTGAAATCTTGAAGTCAAAATCCAGCATTTTTCCAAAAAACCCTGGTGCCTAAAGGGTTAATAATAAAAACCAAGTGTAAACAGGGCCTGTTTAATTTGTACTCCACTATATGCAAATGAGTTCCACACTAGGGCAGGCAACACCATTGCCACCTCAGACACAAGTGGCCAATAACATATCTGGAATGGAGAGGCGCCAGATTCCAATCTCCTCCTCATCAGAAAGGGATAAAAGTATCCTTCCAACAGATGCTCCCTGTGAGTAGGGCTGGACGATATGGCCCAAATTTATATCACAATATATTTCTTAATTTCGGTCGATACGATATAATTCCGATATCGATATGAACACTATTAAAAAAAGCCTTATAAAAACTGCCAAGAATGCCCACAACAGATGTCTTTACCTACAAACTTATGAAAATTTTTTTTAGAAAAAAAAAAACAGCACAAATAAATTAATGTTCACCTTTTATTTGTATTTAGCCTTCATACAAACATGAAGTGTGAAATCACTGTCAAACAAACATCTCAGACTCACCTTATTAATTATTAATATCTGTAACTTCAAACTATAGGCTAACATACCAGTCAAAAGTTTTTGAACAGTAAGATTTTTAATGTTTTTGAAAGAATTCTCTTCTGCTCACCAAGCCTGCATTTATTTGATCCTAAATATTTTTTTACTATTTAAAATAACTGATTTCTATTAGGAAATATTTTAAAATGTAATTTATTCCTGTGATTTCCAAGCTCATTTTTAGCATCATTACTCCAGTCACATGATCCTTCAGAAATCATTCTAATATTCTGATTTGCTGCTCAAAAATCATTTATTATTATGTTGAAAACAGCAGAGTAGAATTTTT
>NW_015555719.1:90680-93669 GCF_001515605.1 Sinocyclocheilus anshuiensis
AAGAAAAAATTTAAATCGCATCATATGACCCCTTTAAAGGTGAATGCCACTGACATTTTTCCCCCAACTCATCTTTTCTGACTGTTTTTCACTAGTTTTGCATTTGGCTAGGGTCAGTGTCACTACTGGTAGATACCTGGACCCTACAGATGTTGCACAGGCAGTCCAACTCCTCCAGGATGGCACATCAATACGTGCCATTGCCAGAATGTTTGCCATGTCTCCCAGCACAGTCTCAAGTAGGGATATGCCAGTATCAAATTTTCATGTTGCGATTAATTGATAATGCTTTTATCACAGTATACGGTATTATCACGGTATTGAAATTGTTGCAAAAAACGTGTTGTCATAATACAGTATAACAGGTTTAATAACATTTTTCTTATAACAAAAATAACTGAACATTTAAATACAATAAACAATACACAAAAAATGTATAAAGTAAAAAATTTTACACAGATTAAAGTGCAAAAGAATGATAAAGACCAATAGATATCACTTTACAATAAGATATTTTTAGTTAACCTTAGTTAATGCATTAACATTCACAATGAACAATAGCTACATTTGCTACAGAAGTTATTAAGCTTTGTTAAAAAAAATAAAATTTTAAAATAAATAGCCTATTAAGTCTAAATATTTAGGTATTTGGCGCTGTGATGAACACCATAGCAAATACACAAATCTGAATGGCTATTTAAGAAACAGAAAGCTGTTTTGTTTATGTGGTTTCCGGGGTAACAGCTGCATTATATTTAGCACCATCTGCTGTCAGAGAGTGAATGTGCTTTCATTCATCTCATCCGTGCTTGTTTACATCAGAGTGCACACGCGTCTTTGACGCAGCATACAGCGGTGTTGTGCATTGTGACCAATTGATGGGAAAAGTATTCTTAAAATGCATTCAAAATTCTGAATAATTTGTTATAAATAATTACTTCAAATATTTTGAAGTGATTACGATAACAATACCGTGCATAGTTATTATCGTGATATATCGCATTACCAAATACCGGCACATATCTAGTCTCAAGAGCATGGAGGAGATTCCAGGAGACAGGCAGTTACTCTAGGAGAGCTGGACAGGGCCGTAGAAGGTCCTTAACCCATCAGCAGGACCGGTATCTGCTCCTTTGTGCAAGGAGGAACAGGATGAGCACTGCCAGAGCCCTACAAAATGACCTCCAGCAGGCCACTTGTGGGAATGTCTCTGACCAAACAATCAGAAACAGACTTCATGAGGGTGGCCTGAGGGCCTGATGTCCTCTAGTGGGCCCTGTGCTCACTGCCCGGCACCGTGGAGCTCGACTGGCATTTGCCATTGAACACCAGAATTGGCAGGTCCGTCACTGGCGCCCTGTGCTTTTCACAGAGAGCAGGTTCATCCTGAGCACATGTGACAGACATGAAAGGGTCTGGAGAAGCCGTGGAGAACGTTATGCTGCCTGTAACATCGTTCAGCATAATTGGTTTGGTGGTGGGTCAGTGATGGTCTGGGGAGGCACATCCACGGAGGGACGCACAGACCTCTTCAGGCTAGACAATGGCACCCTGCTGCCATTAGATATCGGGATGAAATCCTTGGACCCATTGTCAGACCCTACACTGGTGCAGTGGGCCCTGGGTTCCTCCTTGTGCACGACAATGCATCTCTGGGACATTATGTTTCGGTCCATCCGACACCGTCAGGTTGCATCTCAGACTGTCCAGGATCTCAGTGGTGCCCTGGTCCGGATCTGGGAGGAAAAACCCCAGGACACAATCCGTCGTCTCATTAGGAGCATGTATATGGAAGGGCAAGAGATATGATTACATGATTGACAGGTCTAGAGTGCATTCGCATTCGCATTCTAGAGTGGACTCATAACACTCATGGAATAAAACTGACGGTGCTCTTTAGATCACATAATTCAGTGGAGAATTAATAGAAATTATATTCTTTAAAGAACATGTGAGAATAAATCTGTTCTCAAATACCAACGATAACAAGAACTCAGCATCCACTCTCTTCTCTCACGTGGGATACTCTTCTTCGGTGTTTGTTTACACTTGTTTTCAAAACAGCGCCATCAATCTCACCCTTTTGTGCAACTGCAGCTGCCCCGGGCACGTGATATAAGCTTGAATCTAATTGGACGGCCTGTTTCATCGTGGAGCGACGGGGAAAAAAACTGACACAGGACTAAAAAAAATCTTCGCTTTTTTGCGCCGCAAATGATCACGCCTGGTGTGAATAGCCCCATTAGGGATCTATTGTTTCGATTCAAAAGCATCATCGCGCTGAACATTTGTGCTGATTTTCGCGTTCAGTGTGAAAAGGCTTTAACAGTCCTCGACTGGTGCTCTGAACTGAGCAAGGTGGGAATTGGTCATATGCAGGGTTGGGAATCAAAAATCGATTCCGATTCCAGAATCGGATACTTAAGGTCAGGAATCGGATACTTGTTGTCAAATTAAAATTTTGATTCCTCCTATCGATTCCTATGCGGGTTTTTTTTTTTTTTATCTGTGAGGATCGGACCTAGCAGCAATCTGCCAGGACCTTGCTCGCTAATATAAGCGCTCCAAAGTTTGGCTACATTTGCGATCAGAAATCAAAAAAGCTAAGTATAATATAGCTAAACATGTCGCAAGAGAGGTGTCACCACCAACATGAAAGCACTTTAATTTAATAGATCGTTAAAGTTTTCAAACACCAACAATTTAAATTTGCGTTCACTTGCCGCTGACCTAAAGAGAGCACCTGTCATCTGTCATGAATGAAACAGCTTCACAGTCTTTTCAGCCACACAGTTTCATTATTTCTGTTACAAACATTCAAATCACAGAAGTACTGGGATAAAAGTTTATAGTTCAGATAAAAACTCGCGATTAAAATAGAGTAAATCACCTTTTGAAAGTAATTTGACACTTCAAATGAAGATTTGTCAATTACATTGTTACGCCAGTAGGTGGCGAAAAGGGGCTGTTAAAATGTATTTGTCTTTGA
>NW_015555719.1:93861-117506 GCF_001515605.1 Sinocyclocheilus anshuiensis
TCGATTACATTGTTACGCCAGTAGGTGGCGAAAAGGGGCTGTTAAAATGTATCTGTCTTTGAATCATACAAGAGATTCGTTCAAGAACGCTGATTCATCCAGTAATGAAACAAGTGAGTCATTTAATCATTAATTCATAAATTACATGCAATATTGTTTAGTTGTCTAATGTTTTTTCTTCAGAATCATTAGAACCACAACTTCCATTGGGGGAAAAAAAAACCCTCAATTTATCCAAAATCATGCAGTTCTATTTTGCACACAAACAGCTCTTAAAGAGTCCAGTTTTTATGTAGCCTGTTTATTTTTGTTCATGGTATTCAGCTCCAATAAATGGTTTGCAAAAAAGAGACACAGGATAAATGTTTGATATCATTATTTAATCACATTGGAAAAGAAAAGAATCGGAATCGTTAAGCAGAATCGGAATTGATAAAATTCAAACGATACCCAACCCTAGTCATATACTCATTACCGCACCTTGAATGACGTGTGACCCAAAAATCACAATGTCCTTGGTGACGTTAAACTTTATTTACTACATAATAATTAATATTTCATGAAGACATTTGAGAGGCTGGTGTTGGCCTACTTGAAGGACATTACTGGACCCTTGCTGGACCCCCTGCAGTTTGCTTACTGAGCAAACAGGTCTGTGGATGTTGCAGTCAACACGGGACTGCACTACTTCGTCCAACATCTGGACAAACCAGGGACATATGCATGGATCCTGTTTGTGGACTTCAGATCCGCTTTCAGCACCATTATCCCAGATGCCCTTCTGAATAACACAGCTCTCTGTACCCACCTCCATCTGTCAGTGGATCACCAGCTTCCTGACAGACAGGCAGCAGCTAGTGAGGCTGGGAAAATTCACATCCAACACCCACACCATCAGCACTGGAGCTTCTCAGGGTTGTGTTCTCTCCCCACTGCTCTTCTCCCTCTACACAAATGATTGCACCTCAAAGACCACTCTTTCAAACTCCTGAAGTTTGCAGATGACACTACTGTCATCGTTCTCATCCAGGACGGTGACGAGTCTGCTTACAGACAAGAGGTTGAGCAGCTGGCTGTCTGGTGCAGTCACAACAACCTGAAGCTGAACACGCTCAAAACTGTGGAGATGATAGTGGACTTCGGAAGAAACCCCCTTTTCTCTGCCCACTCACCCCTTCTCCCTTCAGGCAGATGCTACAGATCTCTGTGCACTAGAACATCTAGGCATAAAAACTGTTTTTTCCTCCACGCCATATTACCTGTGTTCTGTAATTCGTTCTCCATCTCTAATTACTGCCTCTTTCTCAAATACTATGTAAATACATATGCACATCTCTTTATTTATAGAACTGTATATGGAGTAAACAATGCACAAATCTGTACATAAATCTTCTGTTCCAGATTCATACACATTATTATTATTATTTATTGTTGTCTTACGATTTAAATGTTTTCTGTTCTCATGTCAGATATTTATGTATGTATGTACAGTATGTCTGTACAATGCCATCCAAAATTTGGGATCAGTAAGATTTTTAATGCTTTTTAATGGAGTCTGGAGTGCTCATCAAGGCTGTATTTATTTGATCAAAAATACAGAAAAAATGTAATATTGAGAGATATTATTTCAATTTCTAATATTGGTTTTCTCTTTTAATATACTTTAAAATATAATTAATGTATGTGATCAAAGCTGAATTTTCAGCATCATTACTCCAGTCTTCAGTGTCACATGATCCTTCAGAAATCATTCTAATATGCTGATTTATTCTGAATACTTTCCGTACCCACTGTATATATATGTATGCATGTATGTATGTATGTACCAAGGGCACCTAAAAAAAACCCACAACAAATTCTTTGTGTGTCTGTGCACACTTGGCAAATAAAGCTAATTCTGATTCTGATTCTGACAAAAACTAGCACTTGGGCTGGGCGATATGACCTAAAATCAAAACCTCAATAAACGGAACACTTTACCTTGATTACAATTATTGAACAATTATTTTATTTATTTTTAGTCTTTTTTTTTTTTTTGCCCTCAGTTCATTAAAGGTTTGTACTGTAAACTTACTCAACTATTAAAGGTGGGATATTTTTTTCTAATGAAAGAGTGCATTTCTTATATTTGGGATTTTAAAATAATTGAAGGAAACAAACTATTTATTATTAGTTGTTGATTATTTCGAACAATTGAAATCAAAGCTTGCTTCTAATGAAGACGTCTTATGAAAAGTCACATTTCAGTTTAACTGTAAAAAGCAAGTTTCCAAAAAAAAAAAAATAATAATAATAGAAAATAACTTTAATTTTTTGCAAACAAAATAAATGAATATTGCCATGTTAAAAGTAGAGAATAACCAGCGTCTCTTGCAAACAAAATACATTTTAAATAATGCAATGTGAAAAATGGAAAATAAATGATAACTTGCATCTCCTGTAAACAAATGTTTTAAAATGTCTGGATCCAACCCTTACAAAGATCTGAGATGACCGAACACTTGAGAAGAGATGATGCCAACCCCCTAGAAGACCTCA
Source organism: Sinocyclocheilus anshuiensis (assembly GCF_001515605.1). NCBI lineage: Eukaryota > Metazoa > Chordata > Actinopteri > Cypriniformes > Cyprinidae > Sinocyclocheilus > Sinocyclocheilus anshuiensis. The sequence goes on from NW_015555719.1 coordinate 96,400, forward strand.
GATGATGCTAACCCTGGAACAACATATAAAACTACCAAATTTTGCTTAATCGCAACATATAATCATCGCAGTTAATAGTGTTCACCGTCTGTTTGATTACGTGTAATTTGTAATTATATGTATGATTTTTACTGCACATTTCTGCCATAGTCACCACTAATGCCCTACTCCTAAATATAATGTAGAAACTTAAACATTTCTGTAAAGCTGCTTTGCAACGATTTGTATCGTGAAAATAATGAATGTAAATAGAAAACTGCTGATTAAGAGAAATAGCATGCCACCATCTCAGGGATCTTGTCATGTCACGCTATATACGCAAGTATTTACTCTAGGTTACTACTGATCATTCGCACTGAAAACGTCATTGCATCTAAAACCACGAGACGCAGTGCTCAAGAATGGTTTTTAAAAAAAGCGCAGCGCTGAATGCCTACTCTGCCATGTTGCTGTCAAATAGAAAAGTTGCCATACCAACCTTCTACTGCAAACAAAAGCTCGCAACTAGGGATGTCACGATACCAAAAATCTAGTAGTCGGTGTACCTAAAGCATAACTTACAGTTGTAAAGCATAACTTACAGTTCAGATACAAGTTTTCACAAAAACAAAAAGTTTTATAAAATGATAAACTTTACATTTCAGCCTTTAAACCATTTTTAAGAAAACAGACGAGTCAAAAGTATTAATTGTTATATTAATTTAAACAATTATGATCAATAGATTATTATATCAATTAAATAACATAAATTAGGGGTGTGCAATATTGACAAAAAAATGATATCTCGATAATTTTCTGGGATTTTATTGATAACGATAATTAGATAATATTTTGCTGAATGTTTTATTGTGCTGGTACCTTATTATAATTGTGCTGACAGCTGACTCCTGAATTTTTTGATATTCTTCATATTCTGTGTGGTCAGTTTACAGCAGTGATAGAAATGAATTATTTCCAACAAGTTTTATGGGCATTTTTATCTTTAAACCATTTTTTCTAAAAGTGTGCACCATCTTTTGAGTCAAATTCTTGCATTTGGGCTGTTACCAAGCAAATGAAATCAGTATCAACAAAATTAATCTTTGCAATGTAGAGGAAACACAGATGCTGCATTAGAAGTGTCATTTAGATGAATTTACACACTGTTTAATGCAGCTCAGAGGGACATGAATGCATTTAACCTGCAGTTACAAATGCATAAATAATGTTTTGATATTTTAAACATAAAACATTAAAAACTGATGTTTGAAATTATTTTAAAAATTAAAAGATACCATAAATGTGAAATTAAAACCGCCAGTAGGTGGCAGCAAGTCACTGTTAAACTGAGTCATTGCGATTGAACCATCATTTAAACGGTTGATTCATTCAGGAAAGAAACACCGTCCTGTTGCTCAGAGATGTGGCTGTGTTTGGAATGATTTTTGTTGGAGAAATAGAGCAAAAACAGGCAATATAGTGTCTAAAACGTAAGTCTCTTAATATTAACTTCTTGTTTATTGAACTGTTGTATAAAATCAATATCACATTTGTAATCATGCTGAATTTTGGAGAAAAAAATACGGCACTCTTCGTGTGATATTAACTATATGAAATGATTTAAATATGGTGAACGTGATTTCAAGTACAACATGTTCCTGGAACAATATCCTTGTTGATCCTGGAACAACATTCCAATCAACCAATCAGAATTGAGGTATAACTTTTCATTCACCTATCATTTCCCTCTGATTTTAGGAATAAATTATGGCTAGGGTTAGGTTTAGGGGAAGGGACTGGGTTAGGTCTATATTTTTGGACAGTAATGTTGATCCAGGATCAACAAAAATGTTGATCCAGGAACATGTCTTACTTGGCAAAATCACGGCGACCGTGAAAGAACACACTATAAATGCACACGCGCACTAGTCTAACCTGCTAGGTGTTTTGTTTGCTTTTCGCGATATACTAGATAATATCAAATCGCACATCGTTAAAACAACAATAACGATATTATCGCAGACCATGCATATTGCACACCCCTATTCGATTTTTATAATGCACTGTCTTCTTATCGATCCACCAGTTCACATTTAAAGTGTAAACACAGGGTAAAAACATGGGTTGATTTTCGCATTGGTCTGAACTCTGAACAAAACATCAGATTTATTGAAAATGCTCTTTCATTCTGACAGCAGGTGGAGCATTTGGTAGAAATATAACTGTTTCCCCGGTAACGGCAGAACACAAAGCAGTGCAGCGCTCATGTTTATTTCATGAACTCATAACGTTAGCCTTTTGAAGTTTAATCGTCACACTCAGCCATATCGCAGTTCTGGTCTTTCCGTCCCCAAATTTAAGACCTCTTGAAATCATAATTAAGACTTTCTTGTACAATTTAAGACTTTTTAAGGCCTTAAATTTGATACAACTAAATTTAAGACTTTTTAAGACATTTTTATGAGTCCGCGGAAAAACCCTGTGCGCGCTCTCATTTAAATCTCACACAATCATATTCATATATCATCACCATCTGCCACGTGTAGTTCTTCTGTGTGCTTGTAGGCGTTTTTTTTCTTCTTTTTTACACTCTGAGGACCGAGTGAAACACTTCCAGGCGTATGCTCTGCCTGCCCCCCATCAGTTCCAGAAGAATTGCAGCTGCTTACGTTACTGAAGAAAAACAAGTACCAACAGGATTTTAAAATGTTCATACCAACTTGGTACCTTAGTATCGGTTCTCGTGACATCCCTACTCGCAACGCTTGCCCCACCTCCGGGGTCTTCTGACTGGTCCACTGTTTTGGAACTGCCATTGATGAGCGGCGCTGCATGTAAAAGTTTAAATTAATTTAACGCACCACTCACGTGCGAGACACCGCAAAAGATGCGAACACAACGGTCATACATGTCTGTATAGTGCTGACTACATGCACGGAAGTATGTTTTTAAGGGGAAAGTATTAATAGGATTTAAAAAAAAACAAACGAAATAACAGACATGGGAAAATTACATCAGTTAGAGGTTCTGAATTTCAGTTTCGATTAATCGTCCAGCCCTAACTAGCAGTGCTATTTTTATAATCACGTCACTTCTTTATAATCATGGCACACAATATTTGTTTGTACGCATGCATAAATGTACAGTATGTGTATATGATTCTGTTCACTATGTGAATAAAAAAATATCACATTATTCAGCTACTTCAGAGTGCAGCCATTCTAGCTGTTCCTGGCTTGCACAATAGCAGCCTCATGTGCACTGAGGTTGTGGCATTCAGCTGATAGCATAGAGATAAAATGTGCATTGAAAATAGTTTTCAGTGTTTTGTAAACCCATAAAGCCCTTAACCAAGCCATCTGATATCTATTTTTTATTTTGACCTCTTACCCAAGTTCTCTTTATAGTTCTTCCAATAAAAAAATAGTTATGTTATTGTGTGACGGGTGTGATTCAACGGTTAATAAAGCTGATCCTTTATCAAAATTTGATGCTTATATGAAGCTTATATTGCAGGGCTTGACATTAAGCCTTGACATGTGCTTGTCCTTCGGACAATTAAATCAGTCATTCACTTGTCCAAGTAAAAAAGTTACTTGTTCGGGGGAACCCCCCCCCCTTTTTTTTGGTGTAAATGTAATTATCCATTCTAAAGCAACAGTCTCATCAGTGCTCTATGAGGTCTTACTTTAATCAGCAAATTTTTTATATTTGCCTAAAATTGATTTCTAGGACACTTTTTAACTTTATTAAGGGCAATAGTTTCCTAACCTTACTAAAAGTACGTGTCATAATTTACGTGAAATTCTTACATTTTATCAATATATTCAGTTAGAATAATTAGACTCTGTATGGTTGTTACCATTCAAATGTAATCAGTATCAACAAACTCCATCTTTCCACTGCAGAGGAAACACTGAAGCTCCATCGAAAGTGCCACTGTTTAACCCTCTGGGGTCCGAGGGTGTTTTGGGGCCTGGAAAAGTTTTGACATGCCCTGACATTTGTGCTTTTTTCAGTTGCTTACAAACATTTGAATGTCTAAAATTTAATAACACTGTAATCAGCACAAACTGGGCTACAATAATATGTGAGCAGCATGTATGTACGTGATTGTGTTTTTGAGAAAACAACGTTTATGCGTGCTTAGTGAAAAACTACAATACAATAGTCCACATGCGCGGTGTCTCATGTGGACTATTGTAATATCAAAAGCGCGATCGGGCGCGTGGGCGTGGTCACATTAGCGATAATGAAGGCGACGGCCAAGACTTGACATAAAAGTAGACCCTTTACAGATTTAAATGCTGTATTACTCTTATATGTACGGTCAAGTATGAAGGAGCATGTTAGTTCTGTTCGCTGTCAACATTCAAATCTGCAAAAAGTTCTGCCGGCGGAACTGTCGACCCCAGGAGATTAATGAAGATAAGAGGTTCCATAAATGCATTTACCCAGTAAAATTGCAAATGCATAAATAATGTTATAAGATTAATGTTTTACTTCTTTATCATATACAGTAAATATGAAATGTTGGAAAATGCAATGAATGATACTTTTAAATATGAAACCAAACCACCAGTAGGTGGCAGCAAGTCACTGTCTTAATGAGTGAGTGAGTCACTGATTCAACCAATTCGTTCAAAAGGCTAATTCAGTCAATAAATAAAGCAAGTGACTGGCTTTATGAATGGCTCACTGAATCACTGACAAACCAATTCGTTCAAAAATGCTGAATCGTTCAGTAACGAAACACACCGCTGTGTGTTGCTCGGAGATGAGCGACTGTTCTGCTGTGGCTTTGCTTAGAACTATTTTCGTTTGCAAAAATGGTCAATAATGTGTCAAAAATGTAAGTCAGTTAATATTAACTACTTGTTTATTGAACTACTGTTGTATAAAATCAACGTCTCATTTGCAATTGTGCTGGTGCTTGGTCGTGTTGTGTGGCTTGGTCGCTTAGCTATATCATATGTTATATAGAATATCTTTTTTTTCTACTGCAGTATGTTTGTTCATGTCTGTTTCTTTGTGTGTGTTGTTGCGCCTATTAGTTTTGATTTCTCCGCGAGTCAGATAACGTTAGGCTGCATGAGCCTCAACTGACAATACATTTTCCGTTATGAGTCACCATTTACACTGAAAGTAATAAAATCAGAATCATTCTCATCAAAGTTTCGGTGCTGCCCTAGTTATTGTTTGTTATTGATGTTTTAATCAGGTTACTTGTCCAGTCGGGCAAGTAAAATTTTCTTTCACTTGCCCCCTCACAAAATTCACTTGTCCCGGACAATGTCGAGCCCTGTTATATGCTTAATTGTATCATTCTGCCTCATAGTTTAATGATCTAGGTCCATCCATTAATTCCCCAGTCTCTGACCTTGACAGAAGATTGAAACTCTTCCCATAAGGCACCAGGGATTTGTTCAGAGAATGACAACAGAAGATTCAGACAGCTCCTAAGAGGAAACAAGAACATCTAATGAGTAAATACACTTACACTGTATTTAAGAATGACTCACTTGTTTACTGATGCACTCATTTTTAATTAGTGAACAGCATAGCAGGACACTATATGGTTAAATAGTGAACAAAAATCAGTAAGCAAATATGGACGTTAAGGTATATACATTGCACCCCAGAGAACTGCAGCTCTGCAGCAATTTGAACTAGAACTGCTGCACAGCTGAATGACATATTTAAAACAATAACGAATGACATAATGAGTTCTGTTAGCCACTAAACTCTCTCTGTATAAATGGAAAATACCACCCGTTCTGAAAACCAGGCACGTTGAACAGTTTCTAGACTTTGAAAACATGACACGACCATCAGCATTAAGTCAGCATTATGCACTGGTCAGTGGAGGAGAATGAATATTTACTAAATATTTGTAAAATATATTTATCAACTTTCATTTTAGGCATGTCATAAAAAAAAAAAAAGTAAAACCCAACAACTATACTCATAGTAGCTCCCTCTTCCACCCAAAATAATTAGTCTGAAAATGGTCAGACTGCACACTACATCGCACAGAAAAAATACTAGGGTATAGTGTCTGATTTTGGACACAGCTTTAGTCTCCCATATGCTCCTATGTGAAAATTGTAGGGATGCACCGATATGAACATTTTGGCCGATACCGATAACTGATAATTCTTTATTTTTGAAAGCCGATAACCGATATGCTGGCCGATAAATCTATATCCAAATTTTTATATACTTATAACAACGCGCTGAAACACGGCAACTAAACCCAAAGAATTCACAACGTTTTATTATAATAATGTTCTCATTAGAATGTTATATACACGACATTCCCAATCATAGTTATTAATGTTGTGCACTGCTGTTTGAGCTGCGTGCGCTGAGCTAAAGATGATCACCGGTAAACTGAAGCGCTCTTTTAACTTAACCAAACGCATTCTATACGAGATAAATCAGATATACATCAAATAAACACAATAATACAACGTACAATTGCACAAAAGGCTGCAAACGAACAGCGCGCATCTGAAGTGTCTCTGAAGGAAATAATGCATTATTTATCGGCTTTAAGATATCGGCCAAATTTTCTTATCGGGCCGATACCGATAACAGAAAAAATGAGCATTTATCGGCCGATACCGATATGGTGGCCGATATATCGTGCATCCCTAGAAAATTGAAATATATTTGTATATTTGTGGCACGGGATTGAAGGTATGGCGCATAGTTTTCCTTATTTCCACAGGTTCAGCACTTATAATGCAGGAATTTCCCCAAACATTTATTCACTAAAGCATGTAAGCTGAACGAGCAAATGAATACACAGATTATCAGATCAAATCAGTAGTTTGACAATTTTCTGTGGGATGTTCACAAACAGTGTGACTGATTCTCTCTCAATACAATGCAAAAATGGTTTTCACATCACCACATTACGCATACACTGCAAGTAGCACGCTGTGATACTTCCAGCATGAAAGACATTTCCATTATTTCCATTATAACTGATTTTAAATTATTCAAGTACAAGACGAAGCAAAAGAAAAGAGAAAAACAGTCCTTAGTAAAAACACACCGCCATGTTCAGAGCTGTTTTTGATGCGTGTCGTGGGTTTCATGATAACGGCGATGGAATGTGTAAACACAATTTACACGATTAAAAGTGCATGAAAATCTGAATAAATCTCTATGGCTTTTCTCTTCCCTTTCACAAACTGATCCATCTCCCATTCTAAGTTACGTTTTTTGGCTGTTTACGGTTTTATTTATTTTCTTTTTCTGCTGAAAAGACTCCAGGGGGTAAAATACATGTTTTTTGGAGGGGTTGCCCAAACCGCAGACTTGGCAACACTGTAGTGTGCCAACTTGATGCTTCCTCTGAAGACTGCTTAGATGTGTTCGACTTGAAGCGCTGCTTAGACCGATTGGTGTGTGTCATCTGCGAGACTGCGAGAGCTATAAGAGAGCGGATGTCTCCTTATGCTTTCTCTCGCCGTACTTTGATGTAATGCAACGATCGATCTTCAAGTCAAACACACCTCTTTACTCTCGCGTGTCACGTGACCGAGTGTAATTGCAGCCTCTGCGGTTGAAAAATAAGCCCCTGCGATTGAAAAATCGCGTTTTTTTCATATCGCGATATTATCGCAAATGCAATTAATCGTTCAGCCCTACTGAGAATGCATGTACAGAATGACGCGTTTGGTGTATGATAAGGGCCTTTTGCACCGCGGGAACCTTTTCATATAATACCAGAACTAATTGTGGAACTACCCACTTTTTGGCGTTTTCGCACTGCCTTAACTGGGTGCGATTTTAGTACCGCAAGGCAGTCGCCTTTTTCGAGAACCAAATTAGCTCCAAAACGCCCTCACCCGCCATGATTCAAAATGCCGCGTAAACATACTGTAAACATGGTGTCAAATTATTTTGCAAGTATGGAGAACAGCGACAGATGGACGGACGCTGAAGTGCAGGCACTTGTAGCAAATGTAGCACTGCCAGTTGTCGTTAAACTTAGTTTCCTTTGTTGAACGCCGCGCACAAATGACGTCGCTGTCGACCGGCTAACGTCACTTCCTATTACACACTGTCGGTGCGAATGCAACCCTTTAAATGGTACTGGGAAATAGTTCACGCAAAATCGTCCCAGTACTTTAGTACTGTACATTTAGTTCTGGAACTAAAGCGGAGCAAAAGGCCCTATATATAGGTAATAGCACGTGCAGCGGCAGCCTCCAGCGGGTCCTAATGCCTGCTCAGTAAGGAGTTTTAATTCCGTAAGGGGCGCTGTGGGCCTACTTCTAATAAAATTAAAGCAAAATGCACAAATAATATTTAGACTGTGTTTCTGATTAAATAAAGCAGTAATTGATGCCATAAAATCATGAGTATGTTTTGATTTAAAGGTCAGAAGCTATAGCTTGCATGAACAACAACAACAAAAAAAAAATCACAAACATGACACTTAAATTAAATAATTTTATATATACTGATTTATTCATTAATGTGTAATGTTATATTTTTTAAACAAATTATGAGCTCTAAAAGATTTTCAGAATTTTTACAACTCTTTTGCTTTAGACCATTTACAAATGTTAAATCATAAAATAAAATGTTAACGTTACCATTGCATCTTTCTGGAAAAAAAAATGCAGTGATTAATATATAGTTTATTTATAGTTATTTTCAAATCTTCAGTATACTGTCATTATAAAAGCACTTTATTATTGTTTATTTAATTCTAACAAATAAGTTCTTGTTAAAAACTAACCAAAATGAAAAATAATTATATATCGGTATCGGCATCGGCCAAAATGAGTTGAAAATTATCCGGATATCGGCAAAAATCCAATATCGTGCATCCCTATAAAAAACCTCAAAAAAGAGAACAGGCATGCAAAGCTATTGTGATATATCAATACAGAGAAAATACCAATGAAAAATATACTCACCATGACAACTTCTCCAGCACATCTGTGATGTGTTCACATTCAGGGCTGAGGAACGGGCTGGCCTCAGCACAACACATTATAGCTACTGTATACATCTCCAAAAGAGGAAGCGGATCTTCATCTGCTCTCCACTGACATCCATGATGCATCAAAACCTGCATGAAAAAAAAAAGAGCCATAAATGAATGGTCCAGCCCAAAGCCATTTCCAACAAAGGGATGTAACAGTAGTAAAGAGTAATAATGAAATATGGTACATGCTAGATCTGACAAAACAGCAGTGATTTATATGATATGCAAATTAAAAATATTCAAATCATATATTGATAGGATCCTAGCATGATTTATTGAATCTGCTGGTCAAAGAATTTTGTCACAAACTGATAAATAATGAATTGAGAACAGCAGTTTTCTTCAATAAAAGAGACAACAATTAAAACACTGTCTCTTTAAGTTACATCTGCTGAGTTTTTATATAGATAACGGTTATAGGATTATATATAACATACATATTTTTTTCCCTGAATAAAAGTACAGGCTGCTGCTGCTACAATAAGCTAATGAGTTAGCCATCAGGAGCAGTTGACCATACCGTACAAACAAACGGCATGATTGCAAGATTTAATGATTTTAAAAGACAATCATGCTTCATCTCTCCCTCACACAGCTTTCTGTGTTTTACCCATCACATTTATAAATGATTGTATTATTATTGTTAGTTTTGTTATCGTTGGTCCAGCGATGCAAACATGCAGCATCGTCCACGAACAAAGACTGATAGATTAAAACGCATGAATAAAGTCGTACTTGACAGAAATCCTGACAAAAACTATTGGAGGCATCTAGCGTCGACTCTGAGCTCCTTTTTAATTCAGAGATGAGATCCTGAAATTTGTGTCTGAGGGCCACAACCTCAGTCGCGCTGCCCTCCTCCTCCGCCATCTTCGCTGCATTCACACCAGCCCAAATATCTCGAACTACTACGGCCAAGGCCTGATCCAAATATTCATGACTCGTGCATTCGCTATTAGATGGTTACCAATCAACGTCAGCACAACCTAATTAATATTCACAATAAAATCTGCATCACAGCAACTTTACCAAGCGATGTCTACAAGACGTATTTAATATTTATGATTGTGAAGCAGTCGCCATAGTAACTGATATGAAGTACATCAAAGCACCATAATTAATATTTATCACCGATTTTTCGTCATAGTAGTATTCGAAACTTCGCATTGCACACACTGTCCCAGCAATGGCGCAGGCGGTATGCGGGCGTCTCTTTGCACAGAAATTACTAAAGAAGAAAAAATAATAATAATCACTCTCGTTTCAATCTCATAAAAGAAACGATTTAAAGGAGAGAAAAAAACTTGAGATAATATTGTTTTTGCTAAGTGTATTCGTCTTATTAAGATTCAAGTGGCTTTATTGGCATGGCAAAAAAGGCTTTGCATTGGTAACAATAAATTACAGACATACACGTTTACAGTTTTGATAAGAACAACGAAAATGAAACGACAAAAAAGTACACAGTGATTTGGTTTCTTATTTAAACGTGTTGATCATTATGTGTTATTGGTGGTCCTGTTGCACTAGCTAATCTTTTATCATGACAGGACATCACAATCCAGCTTTGCATATTTGCTGCGTTTCTCTCAGCATACGTGGGAGAATGTTCCTTTATGTAATCAAGTTCAAGTCTTTTTCATGGGTTTTGATTAAAATGTTCTTTACACTGAGAAAAAATGCTTCTTATAAGAACTATTTACTGAAAATTCTTCTTCCAAAATGGTTCTTCTAAGGCTTTAATCAATGCGAAAACCCACTTTGAAACTTTTGCGTGTAGGAATTTCAATCACCCTCAATCCATACAAAGGATAAAGCAAGTATAAAAGTGATGGAGAAAAGAAGAAACAAAGCATGTCACAAGCAATCATATTTTAAATTTAATATATGGATTTGAGTAAGATGACAAAATAAGTGAGCAATTACCAGCAAAAGAGGGCTTAAACTAACAAGCAGGGTGCAGTGATGGTGTTTTCTTGCATTTTATTAGTGATAAAATATCACATTATGTGCTCTTAAAATGTTGGTTGCAATAATGATTGCAACCTTTTGAAAAAGAAGTGGTGGAAAAAACACCCAGCCTTGACAATTTACATGGTAGAAAAGTAAATAAGCACAGCTAACAAAATTCTAATAAGTGGCGTAAAATGACAGGTAGACTGGAATATAACTAGTTTTAGGCAAACACAAGCAAATCTTGAATGTCACAATGTTTTTTTTTAAGACTTATGATAGTAGCAGGTACTGCAGTAGCAGTCTGTGTGGTTCACTAGTTTGACATCATTGACAAGCACCTACAAATAAATACAAAAACAATATTTGTTATATACTCAAGAATAAAATAATATAATGAAACATAATTTTACAGCAATAGCAGTTAATGCTAATTTTACCCGTTTAACTTCTTTGGCTACACAGCATGTAGCTTCTGATGTGATATTTTTTGGAACAAGCATGGTTTTCTTGGACCTCAGGGGCGTGGGGTAAGCCCTAGAAAAGCAGCATCCCATACACTGATAGACAGGAGCTCCAGGTTTTGAGAAAATGTTGTTCTCCTTGAGTTTGCAACTCCTCACATCCAACTTGTATAAAATAAAAATATAATAGTAAAGGAAATGGTCCCATATGAAGTATCAAAATGTAGTCATTGGTTAGCAACTTACAGTTATTCATATCATTTCTTGGATACAGTTGTCCAAGACGAATAAGCATAAAAAACAATACTTGCTCCAGCATATCTTGTCCAAAACATGACTATAACAGAAGAAAAAAAGCTAAAAAGTGTACATACATCAGGCTACACAACTGCACTCATATTTTCAAAATACAAATATGTACACAGACCATTCTTTGTACAGTTTGCTACATTTGTACATTTTAAATGTATTCTTTAAACTCATAAATATTTCATTTGAAAAATTACCTTTGTTCTTGACTTCCTGCGAGATGATCAATCTGTCTTCTCAGAAACCGGTATAGCTACCTTTTATACCTTGCTTACGTCTGCCCCGTTTTGTGTGTGTGTGTGTGTTCATGACCAAGTGTGTGACTGTTCCCTTGCTGACCTTGTAATCCATTAGGTAAATGAAGTAAAGGACTGAATATGTACTGTAGTTTCAATGAACAATATTTTGTCTTTGAGATATCTGACTTTTATCGTTTACATTGTTGACTGGAAACCCCACCCAGTTTGTACAGAAAAATTTGCTCTGCTGTTTTTTTTTTTTTATTAAAACCTTCAGATTGTTAATGATTTACGGACACATAAATTATCCTGTAATTAATGCTGTCCTTAATCTCTTCTATAAACACACAGTATCAAGTGTCAAGGTTGAATGTTTGCTTTGCCTTCACTATCTCTCAATCTTTCCATCTGCAGCAAATCCACAAGACCTTGGTTTGGATTATGCAGTTTCATGCCTGATGCAAAGGTAATTCAATATTTTCAATGCCAGATGGAGAGTCACATAAATAACAAACTGAGATTGTAGGAAATGACAATGGCAACATGCAGACATATTCCCAAAAAATGCACATGTTCTCTTTTCTATTTTATGCTACCGGATTTTCAACACTGCAGTTTATTTGAAGCCTTTGGTCTAACTTTTGTGCTACTTTGTAAATTTATTGTTCTGCTTCCTTTTACGTTCTCCAGTGTACAAAGTCCTTTTTTTTTTTAAGACCAAGTAAAGAAACTTTATAGAACAAATTTAAGTGAACACAATACATCAACATTTTGCCTATAGGGAGCACATGATGAAAAACAACTTTCAACAGATCACCATTACTTTAAATTGTTTTACAAAAATTATGGGTTGAATATCTCTGCTCCTAACCACTAACTTATGTTTCTGATCAGACCCGTCAGCTATACCCCTTTATGACACTGCCTTTCCACTTGAGCTATGGATTCAAATACATGCAGTTTATGAGAACATATTATTTTAGTCCTTCGACTTCAACATTTGATGTTCAATTCAATGTTACTGATAATTCCTTAATAATTATTCGTAAAATTCACTAGCAATTTCTGAGCGAAAAAAGCTGGTGAACCATTTACTAAACACATCAACAAAACTAACAAAAGCAGCACTGCAAATGCATTTAGCATGAATTCAAGTATTCTTCTATAAATCTGAAATTGAAACAGCAGTTCTAACAAACTATTTGTTGTCATTAATAATGGAAGTGACCACAAACTACAGTCAAAATCACCAAACGTACTCAATTAGTTTTTTTTTTTCTTTTGGAGACACTTAGGCTGGAACAAACATTTATCCAATCTAACTCCAAACTGCAAGATTCAGAAAAGGTGCATCTGCACATCTTTCTATGGTTACTGGCAGATGAATCAGCACATAACTGTCACTAATTTAAGTCACGGAGATATTATGCCTTCTCTTCACTTTAAAATGAATTGCAACAAGAAAACAATCCCTCATGCAATTTAATGCCATGACTTAAAACTTTCTGCTCCAATTGAATACCTTTTTAAGGCCAGAAAGTGTGAATTAAGACAGAAATGTAACAATTTTTGTGTGACGACCCATGATCATGATTTGAGATTTAAATGATCAATTTAATAAATTTATCCTAACCTCATTTATAGACCACTTCCATTCTTTGCACTTCCTGACTGGATATAGAAAGCTAGTGTTATAGAGTTTTTTTTTTTAAGAAAAAACAAGCAGTTATAAAATGAATAGAGAGTGCAAGTGATAGAGGGTCAAGTGTTTTTTTTTTTATAAATTTTTTTTTTAATAAAAAAAAGAAAAACAAATAGCTAAAATAGATTTAGAATAGAGTGCTAGAGTTAGTGTCAAATAAAGATGGAAGAGATGTGTTTTTAGCCCTTTCTTGAAGATGGCTAAAGACTGAGCTGCTCGGATTGAGTTGGGCAGATCATTCCACCAGGAGGGAACAGTTGATGAAAAAGTCACTGAAAGTGATTTTGTGCCTCTTTGGGATGGCACAATATAGCGATGATCACTTGCAGAATGCAAGCTTCTAGAGGCCACATAAGTCTGACATAATAAATTTATGTAAGGGGTGCAGAGCCAGTGGTGGTTTTGTAGGCAAACAGTGCCTTGAATTTTATGTAAGCAGCTATTGGTAGCCAGTGTAAATTGATGAACAGAGGTGTGACGTGTGTTCTTTTCGGCTCATTAAAGATTAATCTTGCAGCAGCATTTTGGATTAATTGTAGAGGTTTGATAGAACTGGCTGGAAGACCTGCCAAGAGAGCATTGCAATAGTCCAGCCTGGATAGAACAAGAGCTTGAACAAGGAGTTGTGTTGCATGTTCTGAAAGAAAGGGCCTGATCTTCCTAATGTTGTATAAAGCAAATCTGCAGGACCGGGCAGTTTTAGCAATGTGGTCTGAGAAATTCAATGCTCAGTTAGTCCTATGCAAGTATTTATAACAATGGTCACTGATTTGTGATAATTTTACACATACTGCTTGGCACACCTACGGAAATGTAGTGATTTTAAGACAGGCAAAAATCATTCCTTAGAACAGCAAAAGCAATATAATAAAAAAAAAATATTTAGTCAGTACATTGTCCCAGTAGCCTATTTTACATTTAATTGCATTCAAGTCATCCTGTGTGTAGCACTGCAGAATGTAAATATGGTTTTAGCCACAAGAAGCCAACGATAATTAACAATAATAATGACAATAATTTGACAAGGATACTGATAAATTTATCTATGGTGATTTTTATTTATGACAGCCTCCAAGCAGAAGGGATACAACCAGATGTGTAAACAACTGACAGAGATGTCATTGTTAAGATGAAGACACAAAAAAAAAAAATAAAAAAATAAAAAATCTTAAGATTCTCTGAACATAAAAGAGTGCCAGGGAGTGGCTTCAGGGGAAAGGTTCATTATTATTTAAAACTGCATTGGTGAGCTGTTAACATATTGCAATAGTTAAAGACTACTAGGCCAATTTAATATGTTTGATTAAATCAATATCATTGATGGGAGACACCAAATAATTTAAATCAATAACACATTAATATCAAGAAGAGGATATCCTAGATCACCGAAGTTTCCCACAACAGCCACTAGATTTGGACTAGTCATTAGGTTTGGGTTAGTCATTTTCATTGGTTGCATTTTCCTCCTATATTTTCTCCACCTTTTAATTTCCTCTGATGTACTCTGAATGCCCAAAACTTTATTGTACTGAGTTCTGAACATAATTCACAGGGGAAATCTTTTAAATGTAGAAGGTCCCCCACTTATCCACCAAACAAATTCTTACAAAAAAAGAAAGAAAAACAAACAAACAAACATCTACATCCGTGGTGCGCCATAATCATCTGGCATCCTCTCAATGTTATACCTGAAAAAAAATATTATAACAGTTATATTAATTTACACAGGTGACAAGATAATATTCTTGTTACAATAATCGGTCGACAATTTCAATCAATCGGTCGGACTTGAAGCAGTGCACGCCAGTTAGAAATTTTGTCCGACTTGAGATGGTGGCAATGCCACGTCACTGTAATGTATGCCATCAAAGTATTGTAAGAGCGATTTGAGAGCAGTTGGCTGCCTCAATCTGCACAGCTTCTCCAGAGGGACCATGTGTGTTTCATGTTATTCTGACACCTTCATTTCCGGTATTGCTCTCAAATCTGTCTTTTTATAATAGAACTAACTCATTTCATGCATCCCTAATACAAAACTAAAATAAAATAAAATGCAATTTTAATGTTATATTAATAGTTTTGGACTATGTTAAACTTTATTCATCTATATATAGGTGATTTATTAAACAGTACTTAAAATTTTGAACGAAAAGTGTTTGCTGCAAGTTAAAAAAGGTTCGAAATGTCTAACAAATATTGTATCTAATCCACTCAATCTATGAAAAAGTACACAAACACTGCCAGATCATCACTACAGGAAGCAGAAAGCGTCTGACTTCAGTCAAATTCTGGAGTTTGCACAGAACCTTCTTACTTGCACTCACCAGCTGATAAGGCAAACCCCCCCAGACCCACTCCTCAGTAACATTAAATGCACAATATGTAAGATTTTTTATTAAAATATCCAAACACCACTAGAACAGTTTTATATATTTTGCTGACTTGTGTACTTACATTATCCCAAATGTTTCGAAGAATGTTTAAATCCAGAGAAATAAGCAATTTTAACTAGTGACACAGACCGCGTCTATAGTGTCATTGTGTCGCCTGCCAATGTCATCATACACCCTCGATTTCCGTTTTTTTTTTGTAGAAAACATGGAAACATCAAAGACGCTTTAATATGCTATGCATTTTATTAGACAGGTGATGACCGCACAGAGTAGAATTATAACAGAACTTTCAAATTTATCTATTATTTTTTTCCCCACATACGCACGACCGGAAGGAGCGGAAGCAGTCGACTGTGGCATAATAAAAGCTCCGCTGCTTTCGAGCCGTGCGTCGCATTCGTGTGTGTGTGTGTGTGTGTGTAGGTGATGTAAAAGAGGAAAGCAGACATTTGGACCAAAGCACTGTGAGGCAAGGGAGGGGAGACTCAAAATGTGTCTATACTTAAAACGCATTTTTGCCCCGTTTGTGTTATTTTACTACTTACACAATTATTTAACGACAACTCCCATGATTCCACACTCAGTCACAGCGTCATCAAGCTACGCCTTTGTCTCTTTGTTTGTTTTGAATACGCACCCTCCAGTTGCAAAAAATTACATATTGTGCCTTTAAGGTAAGACTTAGCAAAGAGAGCTTGAGTACCTGTGATTGGAGATGTACATGATGGGGACTCCTGGGATCTTCCGAATCCTCCTTTTTAGGTCCCTGTCCACCGTGGCCACAATGTAACATTTGTGCTAATGAAACAAACGGGAATGCTTTAGTCACAATGTAAAGGGTATCAGCTCTGAGATTGGAATTGTTTCATAGTCTCATTTATTTTATTGATTTGTGAATTTACTTGATTTTTACTCCTAATATACTGTATATTTGAGAATCTCATTTTATTTATTTGTTTGTTTGCTTGCTTGCTTTTGTGAACCCTCTACATTTTCTGTGCCTTAACCTTCATAATGCATTCAAAATCTGCATTCGACTTTTGCATTCCTGGGTCCATTTGGACCTGGTGGAATGAAAGCTTATTAAACAGTCATATTTCTTAACTATAGTCATATTGTATCTGATCAGTAACTTCTAATTAATTAGTGAATATGCAATTATTTAAAAGTTTTGAATGCTAGTGTTTTTACAACATTTTAGCCTATTTTTTATTAAACTGAACCATGAAAAAAATGATCATCAATAGGTGTGCATATTCATGTTTATCAACAAAATTCAGTCCCAAAAGTGTGTGAGAGACATGGGAAAGAAGATAATTTTTTTGAGAGAAAGCACATTCCTGCAGCTTCTGTAGAGTAACGCCAAGGTCATGGGTTCGATTCCCAGGGAATGCATGAATTTATAAAATGTATACTTTTAGCACATTGTAAAAAAAATATTTAAAAAATTCCAACAACAAAAAAACATCTACCGGTGTATAACTGTAAATTATCTCACTGATCAAAAAAGTCTGAATAACATTGTGTGAAGACTCAGTTGATACTCGGGTCAAAATCTGGTTATATCTCTTAAAGATTAGATTATAAATGGCCAAATGGGCACCCTGAATTAACTGAAGTTCAGTTGTTTATCTTTAAAAGAAAAAAGTATCATCTGTATGCAAAATGACCCACATTTGGTTTTTGACCACTGAAAATGTGTACAATTTAACAAATTCTTGGAGCAACACTATGATTCCGTTATATCTCTGGAACCATATAGGGCCTTCAAATGAAGCAGAAAAAGATCTAAGAACCAAAATCTACAAGGATATTAAGATATCTTTAATACATTTTGGGGGGGAAAAATATAATCAAAGTGCTTTTACCCATTTTTTTAACCCACTGTCACAATTGGCATATAATGCAACAGACTTCTGTATGTAATTTGGTTCCAAATCTCAGGTGAAAATTGTTACAAATAATGATGCTGCCATCTTAGTAAAGGTAAACAATTATAACCCCACAGATTACAAAGTTCTCATACCTGCGTTACTCTTTGCACCAAGCAGTCATCAGCATACGTTCCTTTGTGTGAGCAAGGTAATCGATCAAAGCGGGAATCTTTTGCAATCCTACAAATAAAGCTCAAATCAGCATAAAAACCAAGGAAGAAAGTGTAGCCACTTTCAAACATAAAACCTGTTAAAACCACAGTGAAATGCCAATTTTAACTTCTCTGGTAAATGCACCACATCTACTATTCACATACACAACAGCTTTCTATCTTTTATGTACACCGTTACCATTCCAGATGCTGACCACTTTTGATGAAATTACCAAAAATACACTTTAATACCCTGGAAACAGGGCTTCTCTCTCTCACTCAATTTTTGGGATTTTGCATAGAATTTGTGGGTGTCAGAGAGCCGCTATTAATATGCCAGACATTGCAGGAAAAGTGGGATGTCTGCCATTCATAAATCAGAACAGAAATGATGACAGATTGCTTCTATTGTCCTCATTTGTAAGTCACTTAGGAAAAAAGCGTCTTCTAAATGATTAAACGCAAATGTAATGTAAATTCTGTTGAAACTATAATGTTATCAAATTGGACAAACTGTTCAAATCTCATTTACGGCAAATGACATTGCTGTCCACAATGTAGTTAATCTTATGACCACTGCAGTGGCACACACTGCAACAAAGGTAGAACTGAAGTTACTACTACTTAGGCCAGCAAATGCTGCAGCTGATTTACCAGCATTTCAAAAACTCTAGATAGATAGAGCTCTAAATAGAAAAATGCCTTTTAATTACAACATTGCGAATTAATGGTGTCCCAGCACTTTAGTTTTAACAGTAAAAGAGTGCAAGATGTAAGTAGCTAAATATTTGCCAACTGTTTTATGAAAGAAATGTTAAACAACCGACAGTATTATGTTTTTTTTTGGTTAAGTTTTTTCTGTTTTACATAGAAAATATAGGTGTGATTCATGTAATTCATAATTGAATGTGATTTAGAGTGAATGTGTGCACATTTTAAAATAAAACTTTTATTTGCAAATAGTTCAACTTGATTTTACAAACAAGATTTTACAGCTTTTCATTATTCCCTTTAAATCTTTAATTTAAATAAATAAAAAAGGACATTTAAATAAAAATTATTATTATTATGCCCCGTCCCCAAACACTAGTTTGGTCCTCAGTGTTCAAGACACCGTTACTGTTACATGTATGTCATGCAAGTGTGCATTACCGCAAAGCCACTCGAAACTTCATCCCTAATTTCTCAAGCTCAGCCATCACACAGTCCGTTATGCAAGGAACACCTGAATGAAACAACAACAAAAAAAATATTAGCTTAATTATTAGCTTGAAAACTACAAATGTACGTTAGTAGTTTAGTCAGATTGTGTAAGTTGTATGAAGATCAGGGGCTGTATGCATAAAGCGCTCAGACAGGGTAAAAATGTAAACATTTATATTAATACATACAGGAAATTAAAATTGGCCTTCCCATTTCATTCATCAAAAATTATACAACAAAGAAACCTGTTACTAAAATACCATTTTGTGTTGTAATAAATCATGAACAAATGAATGGTGTCATTTAATACTATTACATCATACCCTTGCAAATGTATTACTGGTTAATTTAGGCTACATCCACATGAAGCCAGAGCTTTCCCGATCCAATCTTTTTTTCCCCTCGTCTCAAGAAATATCTGCGTCCACACGAAACCACAAAACCGACACAAAACGATGTAGTATACATGCCAGACCAGTATGTGGCGCTGTAATTCTGCCACAGAGATGCACTAAAAACGGAGAAGACGACTTGGACTATGTGCATAAACCTTGCGCACGGTATACAAACGAACATGGAACAATACATTTATTAATCTGTGTTAATGTTAGTTAATAAAAAGACAATCGTGCAGTGTTTGTTCATGCTTTTGTTGCCGTTACGTGACGTAGCGGTGTCTGACTAGGGGCGAGACGTGGGCTGATGACATCATCGTTTCAGAAAATATAAGGATTCGCTGTCCACACGAAAACGCAAGGGCGGCGTTTTCAGATTTATCCACTCTGGGACCTGGTTTCAAAAAATATCGGTTTCACTCTCCCAAAACGCCGGATCCGTGTGGACGAAACGCCTATATGATACAAAATGTATGCGTATAAAGCTAATCGCGTCTCCGTGTGGACGGGGCCTCAGTGGTTGAGGGCGGCCCCTTTTCTACACAACACTTAGGTGTGATCTGTCCTTAAGAGCATTTCTGAAGTTTTATGCATATGACCCAAGATCACATTTTATGAGTAATCAGTGCAGATGCCACTAAGACCCAATAATAGAAAAAAAAATAGTTTCCAACTAAGCCTATATTTAAAAAAAAATAAATAAATAGTAGAAGTAAATATTATATCATTCATGATAATCGTGCAAAACAAATTATAAAAGCCTTGAATTTTACACCAAGCCCAGCAGTTTAAAATCAACATTGAATGATAATGTCCAATTACTAGTTTTATTTGTTTTATTTTCATTTAAAAATGAAAATTACCATAATTTACTCACTCATGTCATTCCAGACCTGTATGACTTTCATTCCTCTGTAGAACAGATAAGATATTTTGAAGAATGTTTCAAGAGTTTTTCTTGCTTACAAGTAAAAAAAAGACTAAAGTCTTAAACCCAAAGAGATATTCTTTATACAAGTTAAGACTTGTCCACGCCTACCTAAAACGGCTCGTTCTAACACGCCCCCAACATGTCTACATCACGATGTGGGAAGATTTGCATAACGCCGCCTAAATGTTCACGCAAAGAAAGGCAGCGCAACTTTTATTCTCACTGAAGTATTGTTGCTGCCGCCGCCATGTTGTGGAGATGCTGTGTGTTTCATTGTGAAAGCGAAACTACTTTGTTTGGCCTTCCAAAAGAGGACGATATCCGCTTCGTCATGCCTACCGCTGAAGAAATACATCAACTTCGTCCTGTGGATCGCCGGATCGGCTTTCACCGTGGACGAAGCGGAGTCCAGCCTGGGGTCGTCACATGTGGTTGCCGCA
>NW_015555719.1:117751-131686 GCF_001515605.1 Sinocyclocheilus anshuiensis
TCACAGTATGGTAGGGGCGTAACATTTCCGTCACACGCTTGAGGTATTCGGCCAGTCACAACGCACTGGATAGCTGGCCAATCACAGCACACCTCGCTTTTCAGACCGATGAGCTTTGTAAAAATCAACACGTTTCAGAAAGGCGGGGCATAGAGGAGAAACAATAATGTACAGTATGTGGAAAATAATGTGTTTTTTGAACCTTAAACCGCTTGAACACATTTCATTATACCAAATACATAAAATAATGTTCTTTTTAGCAACATCAAATGACCCCTTTAAAGTCCTGGTCAGCAACAGCATTGCACACAGGATGCATTCTTCCTTTTAAATATATAGGCAGAGAACAACGTCTTAGAACAGTGCTCAAGGTTTTTAAAATATTTAATATAATAATAATAATAATAATTAAATGACAGTAAAAAACTAAAGTTCAGCTGCATTCTGATTCACAGGGTCCCTACACAGTGTTCACTGCTGCACATGATACCTATAACTATTTAAGTTCATTTCACTTAACAAAATATGTTAAATTGTAACACCTGGGATACAAAATTCACTTTTACATGTTGTTTGAACTGAAATGTGTCTTGGCAGTGTGTGTACACAACCACCCTTTAATGATAAAAATCTACCTAGTGTTTTTTTTAAATCCCCATTCCCCATAAATAATAACCCCTTTCTCAGATCAAGCCGTTTACAGATTCTTGGCAGAGTGACGTAGTTCTGCACAGGCCCCTCCCACAATTGTTGATTGACACTGGCATTGTATCATAGACCCGCCCTGAATGAGCTGTAAACAGTCTGCCATTATTTCAATGCCAGAGCAAGTGTAGTCAAGAACGTCTCCTCCGCTGAAGACACAGTGGATTACTTTTGTTTTTGAAGGGGATCACTAACGTGATCTACCTAAATGCTTCTATGTATTTACGCAAATCATTCGTGATCACCTACAGAAGAGTATAAAGTTTTTTTATGAATCTTTGCAAATCACCTTTCCTAATAATGTGCTAGTTAGCAAGTTCCGCGACGAATGCAGCTAAAGTTTACAGCCTCAGAGAACTGCTCGTCACCCCACGGAAGAGAGGGGTTGGGTGAGCAGAGCTCATTAGCATTTAAAGGGACATGCACCGAAATGGGTCGCTGTGAACAGAGCTGTTTTTGACAAGGTAAAAAGGGTGTTTTTTTCACTACCATTGAGAAATTTTAACCAAAGTATGTTATAGACGTTTCTTTAAGACCCTAAAGAATCATATCAACTTGTGGAAAATGGGCATCCGATGACCCCTTTAAGTATAAAAATTATAAAAAATAATTATAACTATAATTAAACTAAACTAAAATAAATTAAATAAAAATCTAATTAGGTTACAGGCAGGGGCGTAAACTTCGTTAAAATAGCGGTCGCGTCCGTTGTAGACATTACTATCCATCACAGTGTTGCCAAGACCGCAGTTTTCCTGTGGAATTGTGCTACTTTATCACTCTTGCTTGAAGCGACCCCAATAACGTGTATTTTAGCCCCCGGAACACAAAGTTTGGGCTAGTTTTGGGCTCAAAACGCAACATAGTGACTCGTCGAAGAATACATTGGCATTATCTGTATGAAAGAGAAAATAATCACTTCATTCAATGTTTAAGTTAATAAAATAGCCTTGAAAGCCTTACATACTGAAGTTCCACAACTATTGGCTTTGTTCTCTCTCACCGGACTTGTGTGTGTGTGTAGGTGATGTAAAAGAGGAAAGCAGCCATTTGGACCAAAGCACTGTGAGGCAAGGGAGGGGGAGACTCAAAATGTTTCTAAACTTAAAACGCATTTTAACGCATTACTACTTACACAATTATTTCAAGTATAAAACATTGTTATTTATAATACACGGCGTGTTTTTTAATCATATTTTTAGGGGGGGGGGGACAACCCCCGGGTTATGGTTACAGGTGAAACAGTTCTATTTCTGCATTTTCATTTAGCCTGGTGCTGTTTTTCTGAAGACCAGCATGGAAATCAACCAGCTGACTTGTCCATTCTTTTTTTTTTATACAAACAATGGTTAAAAAGGATGAAACTAATTTATTGATATCTTATTGTTTTGATGATGTTACCTCAGACTATTAATCAGTTTAACTCCCTCTCCCTCATCACATGAGGTTATGAAACTTTTTTACTCAATATACAGTACGTCTCAATAACAGAAAATCTAGTTTTTTTTTAATTTAATTCCAGCAGTTTTATCCATTTCATGACATGTTAAAATAAAGATTTTTGTTCAGTTTTTTGACTAAAATCTTGGTTCATCCCAGTTAATTTACCTGAAGTGATCTGCTCTGTTGATTGGTTTAGTGAGAATGTGCAGTGATAGGGAAACTGTGCTACGTTTTGTGAACTACCAAGTGAATAAAAGATCGAAATCTTTAATTTCTGTAAAAAAAAAAATAAAAATCAGGAACCCTCCATTTTCAGCCCTGCATCCACAGGATTATGTTGTAAACTCTGTATTAAATACAGCATAATTTTTGTTCAATGTTGCAGCACTGGAATCTCAGTGATCAATATATCCAATATATGAAAGTGACATGACATGCAGGCAAGTATGGTGTCTGATACTCAGAATTTGTGCTGTGCATTTATCCCATCCAAGTGCACACACACACACATCCGGAGCAGTGGGCAGCCATTTTTGCTGTTGGGGGTTCAGTGCCTTGCTCAAGGGCACCTCAGTCATGTTATTGAGAGAAGAGGGTGCTGTACATTCACCCCCCCTGCTGGAATTGTAGACTCGAACCCGCGGCCTTTGGTTTACAAGTCCGACTCTCTAACCCAGTGGTCGCCAACCCGTCGATCGCGATCGACTGGTAGATCTTTATCACTGTCTCAGTAGATCCCGACAAAAACAGTAAAAAGTACAAAAATGCATTACATTTATGGGGTTAATGTATCACTGAAGGGTACTGTCTTGAGAAAAGTTTCGATGGCAATGGCATTTTCTTCTCCTCCGTATAAAGCGCAACTCTGCTTTGTTTACAGCGGTAAACAAGGAAACGCTATGCGGTCAGTTCATAAGCAGTGTTGCCAAGTGTTAACACATAAGCAGTGTTTTCCCGCGGAATTTGGCTACTTAACACTGTTGCCGCGGGTTGTTGTTCATGTCTGCGGGTTGAAGCGACCCCAATAACGTGATATTTAGTCCGCCTAAAAAGGTTGGTGACCACTGCTCTAACCATTAGGCCACAACTGCCCCATAACACCCATCCTCTTTCACATCAGCATTGATTAAAGTAATTCTGAAAATGTGGAGACTTACATTTAGCATAGAGGCAGTCCATCATTGACTGGACAACATCTAATTTGGCCTTAATAGAAAAGTTGATAAAGTTGGTATCAACAAGGATGTAATATGGAGGTCCAAGCTGGGTGTTGTATTGAAAGAACATACAAGATGGGTATTTTGCTCTGAAAGAAAGATAACGCACAAAATTATTATTGGAGGTCCAAGCTGGGGGTTGTATTGAAAGAACATACAAGATGGGTACTTTGCTCTGAAAGAAAGACAGGTTGAGGCATAAATTATTATATATAATTAATGCAAACACATGCATACAAAGACTCAAAAGTATTACTCAACATATTACTAGTGCTGTCAAACGATTAATCACATCCAAAATAAAAGTTTGTTTACATAATGTGTGTGTACTGTGTATATTTATTATGTATATATAAATGCACACACATACAGTATATATTTTGAAAATATTTACATGTATTTACATGTATATATTTATATTAATATCATTTATATTATATATACATTTATTTAATATACAAACATAACATTTTTCTGAAATATATACATGCATGTGTGTGTATTTATTAGTGCTGGGCAACGATTACCTTTTTTTAATCGCGATTAATCTCATTATTTTTTTCTGCGATTAATCGCATTGTTATGCACAAAATTCAATAATGAATTCAAAAGTTGTGTATTGTGCACTTTTTTCATTTAAAAGTACTGCTATATGAACAAAAGTGCAATAACATTTGGTTTGCAAACACTTTAAACAAATAAGGTACTTTTTTACAGCAGTATTCTTTTTACATAGTAGCAGTTAAAATATTTCTTGTAAATCTCAACTTAAACATTAATGTAATCAAATTAAATATAAAACCAAAGCTATTTGCCACTGCCAGGGCATTAACGTTTTTATAGAAAATACTTTATAGTTTGTTATAGAAAAACAAGTTATGCTCAAAGTCCAGAGCCTCGATCATAACATTATAATAGGCACCTTCCGAGTAGAAACCTGCACTATCACGGGACCCGCAGCACCCAACGCAACAGGGTGCGGCACGGGACAACACTTGATGGGTGAGTGCAGGTGCGGGCGGGTAGGGACTCGTGTGTGCGGTGATGCGGGAGAATCCTTAAGGATGTACTCACACTAGGCAATCTTAACCGTGCCCGAGCACGTTTGACCCCAAAGCCTGGTTCTTTTGACTAGTGTGATCGCTCCGTGCTGCACTCGGGCGCGGTTCGTTTAGCCATTCCTGGCTCAGTTGGAAGAGGTGGGCCAGAGCCCGGTTCAGTTGGGCTCGGGAATGGTACGCATGTAGTGTGAGCGCTAACCGCGCAGGAGCTCCGAACTTCTGATACCTGCAGCATGATTGCGTTAACTTTTCTGAGCGGCAAAAGTGATAGATCTGTAAAGCAATATATTGTGAGAAGGCCATGTTACCCAAACGACTCAAAATAATAAACCACAAAGTTAACAAAAAGATGCACTCCACTGTGCTGGCAATGCCGAGCGAGAGCGCTTCCCTGCTGCTTTCATGTGCTATCAGAAACGTCCTATTTCCCACTTATGAAGTGTGATTACGAGCACGTTGCATTCTTTTCGGTTAAAAATATCAGTGAACAGTGGTTTGTGAATGTTGATGCTTAGCCTAAATAATTTTATTGGGAGCGTTCATGTGAGCGCTGCTGCAGTCTAGGCCCAACCCAAATGCTCTCATTGGTTGAGACCGGTTGAGACGCGTGATGACGCCCATCCCAAGCCAGTACTGATCAACATCCTACCCTCATGTGACTTTCAAAATAATAATAATAAAAAAAAAAACGTGTTAATGCGTGATAAAATAATTGTCTGCATTAATTAAGTAATGCTTTAACGCGATAACACGTTAACTTGCCCAGCCCTGGGGCCTCATGTATAAAACTTTCCGTAGATTTCATCCTAAAAATGTACGTACGCACAAAAGCTAGTTACGCCAGAACCTGCGCAAAAATCCTTTTATAAATCCCTGTCAGCAGAAGATTGTGCAGAGATGATACATGCATCTCCTCCCCAAAAATCACTATATGAAGCTTGCAACGCCTAGTTTTACTATGCATAACCTAATTTGCATATCATTTCCATGCATATTCCCATCCACGTGACACCATGTTTAACACCGTCAAAGGTACAAGACATTAGGAAAATATGACATGCGGACTAAAATGCAATTTGTACGGTACAATACATTGCTAAAAAATCATTCACTGTCCTTGTCTTGTTTTCGAATAAATATATCAAAATTAATGTAAAAACTAAATTGTATAAAATACTTCTCAGAGAATCTTTTTAGAATAGAGTGGATCTCTTTCTTTTCCACTGGCCAAAGCAGTATATAATTGTTTTAAACAAATTAAATGTTTTAGGATATTTAAATAGGCTATAGTTGAATCAGAAATACGATGCGTGTAAATAAGTGTACATAATTGTCTGACGCGGCGTCACTGACAAAATATTATAAAAAAAGAAACGTGCAAATCTTATCGTTTGCTTCAGATTCTATCCTTCAATCACAATGCTATTTTCATAATGTTCTGAATGTTCGCGAAATAAACATTGCAGCCTTGGTTGTGCAGTAGGCTAATATATTCGGACCCATTTAAACTAGCCAGAGGACCGTTCGACCACCGAATCCAGCAGTCTGCCACAATATCAAAGTAAGTGCGCATCGTTGATGTTCTTGCTAAAAAAATTAGATCTGCAGATTAAAGAAACATTACTGTGTGCCTAGCACTCCTCGCTGCCATTAAAACAGCATGCAACAAGAAAAGTGATTAAAAAAAAAGCGCATCCACTACAAATATGTGTAAATATCTAAATTCATA
Organism: Sinocyclocheilus anshuiensis; assembly: GCF_001515605.1. NCBI lineage: Eukaryota > Metazoa > Chordata > Actinopteri > Cypriniformes > Cyprinidae > Sinocyclocheilus > Sinocyclocheilus anshuiensis. The sequence goes on from NW_015555719.1 coordinate 123,907, forward strand.
AGTTTTTGTTTAACTTTTGAACAATGACTTTATGTAATGTCAATGCTTAACTCCATTAATGAGCGGAATATTTTATTTTGGATGCGATTAATCATGATTAATCATTTGACAGCACTACATATTACTATAATTATCACTACAGAAGTTTGTGCACTGAAATGTGAAATTCATTTTCTGTGATGACGTGTGTGATGTTCGACTAGGCCTGACAGAAGTTATAAGTTGGATTTTTGATATTCTGATGTAAAAATCTTCTAAAGTGATAATTTACCTAAGAAGACTTGGTAATACCACTGGTACAGCTTGTACAGTTGTACAGATTACTTCTTTTTGGTGGATGAAACTTATGGAAAACATTGACTTTCATTGTATGGACAAAAACAGCCAATTAATTCAAATTAGGGGTTCTATGGATCATAGTTGTTCTGTGATCTGTACGGACCAGCCCCACCGTTTGGCACGGATGTGATTCGTGGATTAGTTGCAAAGTTTAACCGTCATAGACTGATGCACATGCACTTCTAAGTTTTGACAATTAAACATTGAAGCATTTTTAAACAATTAAAGAAGCGAAGAGAACACAATTTGGTACTCGCATGCTGTTTTCTGCGCACACACTAGCGTGTTTCAGAAAGTGCAAGAACACAGAATTAAGTTTTCTGTTGCGTCTTCTCGCACTTGAATAGACACATACCTACAAATTTATCTCAGAATACATGTTTCAGCAAGTTTTTGTTTAACAAGCTGTTGTTGGTCCCATTTTATTACTGATTGTTCTGTTATTATTAATAATGTTTGAACTTTATTAGGTTGGTAGTATTTGCTGTGGTATCAAAGAAGTACTTAAGTAATAAATAGAACACAAAGTTACATTTTTGCATAATATGAATTGATCTGTGAGTTTTATGGTCCATTGAGCACCTAATTCAAATATCTTTGGTATTTCACACAGAGAGAGAGAGAGAGCGAGAGAGCGAGAGAGGGAGAGAAAATCCAATGAGTTTGGAATGTTGTGAAGGTGAGTAAATGATGACAGAATTATCATTGTGGGGTGAAATACTGCTTTAGAATATTTATATGATAAATAATTAATGGTAAATTTTGACAAGTATGGACAAAAAAAAAAAAAAGACCATTTGTCTGCAAATATCTTGTTTTATTAAAAATTTGTGTCATGTCTAATTTGAAGTCTATCCAAGAAGAGTAAGGACATTAGAAGAACAGGTGTTCCAATTGAAAATTTGGAAAATGTACATTTGTCATAAATTGTTTGGATGTATCTAGTGATCTATTTGCATTACTGGACAGTAGTGTTGTCATGGTACCAGAATTTCAGTAGATGAAACTAATACAGTAAATTTCGGTACTATAGCAAAACTATTGTGACTATTTTACATTTATTTTTTAATTAAACTTTTTTAAATTAAAAAAATTACATATTTTAATTGTTTAATTAAAAAAATATATATAATGAGTCAATTATTCATGGTATTAAGTAGTAAACAATAAGTAAACAATATGTTAAAACATTAGCATGGAGCCTTAAAATATTGTTCAATTATGTAAACATTGCATTAAAAAGATCAACACATAATGCACAGTTCTATTTTGATAGATATTTTTCCTTCACTCTCGAAACTTTGCAGTGTGTAAATTGCAGCATGAAAAAATATATTTTTAGTCAAATTATAAATGGGTTAGCCTACATAGAGAATCCAAGCAAAGAGCACTCCCTTTATAATCAATGAAGCTAATATCACTTCAGTTCACCCGCTATAGACTTTCCCCCTTTTTCAGTGGCATTTGTTTCTGAAGTATTTTTTGCAATTCATTTTTTTCCATAGGGATTTTTAAAAAAGTATTTTTTAAAGCTCTTTAAGCCATGAACCAAGACAAACAGCCTCAAGGTGAAACACAACATTACAAACTTTTATTTGAAGCAAAAAAGTATAGTATATGAAAATCTGACAAAAAGACATGTACAAGACTGTTGGCCTATATCTAACGGTTTTGGTGAAAGAAAAAAAACTCCCACGAAGTATTGTGAATGACAATCGAATTAAAAACGATGGAGAAATATAAAATTATTTAGAGCTCATTTGGTGTGCTTTGTTCGCTGTGACTCAAACTGAAATTTTTGATGCTCTTCACAGAGTGCTCACACAAATACAGTAAAGACTAAAAGCTGCTGCCTATTAGCGGGTACTGGATCGATCCACTACTCTCTATTACAGATTTTGCATAAAGACTGGTATGGTTACATTTTTAAAATTTAAGTATCGACTTGGTACTGAAGTACGGGTACTTTTGGCAAAACTACTGGACAGTATATAAAAATAATTTTTAAGTTTAATTTTATTTTATTTGAAATAATATTTGTATGGTACAGCTAAATACTAATTTTAAATTAAGTTTAAACTATTTTGTTTTACATGTTGGGATTGAATTTACCATGACATCAGTATACTCAAAATTCTTTATTAAATGGAACATGGAGTGGCCACTACTTAGAGCTTTGAAGTTCTGTATGGTTGTATTATTTTTGTTAATACGTGTGCCTCTGGGAATCATTGATTACCTTTTTAAAGTCCCATATCCAAACTTTTCACTAAAAGCTATTCTATTTTTGGAGAAAATATTAGAATAGATATAATCAAACTGTATACTGTGAGTCAATGTTGATATATCATGCCATTCAAATAAGCATATTGCAATTTCTGCAAAATAATCAGCATGTATCAATAGATGCAAAGTAACACACACAATCAAAAATATAGAATTCAAACTTACACTTCTTGTTCTTTAATGACTGAGGGATCTTCTTTCTTCTTCTTTTGTGTTTTTGCCCTGTCCTGTTCTTTTCTGGACAAAAAAAAGGGGGGCAAAAAAGCAAGGTTATGAGATGCTACTTTTTACAGACTGTGCACACTGTACCAAATTGAGATCTTTTCACTGCTTATTGCGCAAGAATGCTTAAAAACAATGAAAAATCTAAACTAAATGTCTACTTTTTTTATTGTGTCTACCATTATATCGCCCAACCTTACTTATTTGTTTATGGAATGTTGCAGCGTTTCTTATGATGAACTGTAAACTCGGTGCAGATAAATCCTGACCTCCAGGATGATGGTGATCAACAAGAGAACCGCACAAAGAACCTTTGTCACTAACGTCACATAGTAGTGAAAAACATGCTTGTATGATAAAAGATGCATTTAAACATGGCAGAGATTAATTTGGGCCTCAATTACCATGTCAGGTCCTAACAGAGTGGTTGTACTGTTTAATGCGTACTGTTTAATATAAGTACATTACAATTATGTGCATATTTATATTTCTTAACAGTTTGTCATAACCATAAGCAGTGGCGGCATTTCACAAAATCATAGGTTATGGCAGTGGTGTAAATCGGGGGGGGTTACAGTTTTGATATAAAAAAAATCCCACTGCACATCACTAAGCACTGAAGTATAGGGGGAAATAAAGATAGAAAAGGATTTTTTATTTTTATTTCAATAATTAAACACTGCATCGTCAGAGTATTGTGGCTTTATCAGACACTTAAAGGGGTCATATGATGTTGCTAAAAAGAACATTATTTTGTGTAATTGGTGTAATGAAATGTGTTTATGCGGTTTAAGTTTCAAAAAACACATTATTTTCCACATACTGTACATTAGTTTCTCCTCTATGCCCCGCCTTTCTGAAACGCATAGATTTTTTACAAAGCTCATCGGTCTGAAAAGCGAGGTGTGCTCTGATTGGCCAGCTATCCAGTGCATTGTGATTGGCCGAATACCTCAAGCGTGTGACGGATACCGAATACCTCAAGCGTGTGACGACAAAAACATTAAACCCATTATAAACGAGGCATTTGTTGCATCCAGTGGGGACATAATTACGGATTATAATGACTTATACTGTCTTTTTACGCGTTGCATCGCGCCGCGTAAACATAAAACCATGTCTGCATTTGTGATCAGAGAAATGACAAACAACAAGTGCTACTCTACACTGCTCAAAACTCGCGTTTGAATCGTCAGTGGCAAATTCTTTAAATATAAAAAACGTACTTACAGTCTGTGCGTCAGAACAGCCGGCATTGTAGTCTACTCTGCCAGGAAACAGTCCTCCATAAAATGTGCTGCACACATCTGAATATTTGGGTTGAAGTGTTCTGGAACAGTGTTGTAAAGACAACTTAACCACTGATTTCTAGTCGTGTCCTCTTTTGGAAGGCCAAACAAAGTATTTTCGCTTTCACAAAAAAACACACAGCGGGCTAGAGTGAGCGGAGGCTGACGGGCTTGAGAACGGCGCGGCCGGCGGGCTTGCGGCAACCACATGTGACGACCCCGGGCTGGTAGTTTCGCTTTCACAACGAAACACAGCGCCTTCACGACATGGCGGCAGCAACAATACTACAGCGAGAATAAAAGTTACGCCTTCTTTCTTTGCGTGAACATTTGGGCGGCGTTATGCAAATCTTCCCACATCGTGACGTAGACATGTGGGGGCGTGTTAGAACGAGCCGTTTTAGGTAGGCGTGGTTGACTCTTAAATTTATAAAGAATATCTCTTTGGATTTGAGACTTTAGTCTTTGCAACTTTACAGATCTTCTTTATGCACCAAGAGCTTGTAACACTCCAAAGAGAAAGGAAAAATTGAAATCGCATCATATGACCCCTTTAATGAAAATCAAGCTCAAATGGAGTTTTTGACCAGCGATGGCGGAGATCTGTGTTTTTGTCTTTAGAACAGCTGTATCTGAGGCAGCAAGAGCATCGCATTATAGCCTACGCTTTCATCAACTTTACAGGTTGTATAAAGTTTATTGTAGCTATATGGGCGCTTTAGTTTTTCTTGTTTAATGCATTTGGCCCAAATCTCATATATAAACGAAGCGCTATATGCACAGGATATTTAAAAAGTACAAAAGTATATTGGCTACAACTAGACGGCAAATGCTCTTCTCCGCTCTTCAAACACACAAAAAACATTAGCCTTTACAGACATAGTGTTTGAGTAAAGAAAACATTGTACTTTTTCAAACATCAGTTATTTATTTACCCTGGCATTGTGAACAAGCGGAGATCTGTCTCCTCCAGGCTGTGCACGGCGCTTTATTCTGTATGGAGGAGGGTGAAGTTACGAGGTTTCGCTGACAATTTGAGGATCCAATGGCGTTTAGTGACAAGCGCTTTTAAATGGTTTTCACTGGTTAAATATTTGTTAAACCCTCAAACACACGAGTAAGACCAATAGCACTGATTTAAAATAACATCAAAATATAAGAGAGATATGAAATTTTCCACAGGACTGGGCTAGGTTATGGTGACTGCCATACGGAAATGCCCCGACCATAAGAGAGTCGGGGTAAAAAAAAAGACCATGCTAGAGTGTCAAACAGATGGAGTGCAACAAGTAAATGATTATGATAATTTAGACTAAAATATGCATTTTCACGCATCATAAAATTGATGCCAGAAATGATATTTATAACAGTAAAGGTAAGGGGATCTTATAAAGAGTGCTTTACAATGAGGCCCAACAGGAAAAATAAATGGCAGTAACATGTTACTTTGCTCAGTGGACTAAATGTCTGTTCCTACAGTCTGCACTTTTCCGTATATTATTAGTTTTTAAACCTTTAAACATCCCTCAACCCCCCCCTTCCCTTTCAGCCCATGTTATAAAAAGTCAGGCACCATTTTATTATTATCTTCAAATCTTACCCCAAACTTCGGAATAGTAGTGTATCATGGTCTCTATAAAAGTTAAGCCGCAAAAGTTTTCAACATTGATATTAAAAGGAAAACGTTTCTTGAACACCAAATCAAATCAACCAAAATTGTGATTGGTAACGTTAGTCGAATTTGTAACGGTTTCATATTTAATTAGATTCTCTCTGTGACACGCTACTACCAATATTATCAACTTGTGAGAAGCATTTTAATCCATGCGTTGCTTATAAATAATATAATATAATATAATATAATATAATAATGATGATGATACTCACATCCTCTGATCCTTTAAACTGATCATTCTTTTCATGGTAGCATATTTTTTCTGTTTCTTCTGTTTTCCCTAATTCACACAAAGACAAGTTGTCATTCAACCAAAGAAGAAATAAAGCCATTGTGTACATTGTTAAACATTATTGAGATAAACACTTTATTTTACCATGACGGCTGAAAATGCTCGAGATTAGCACTCTAGCCCTCGTGTTTTACACCTTCTTCTTCTTCTTTAAATTTTATTGGCGGTTGGCAAACCAACTGAACGGTGCATTTACCGCCACCTACTGGACTGGAGTGTGGGCAGTACTTTGAAAGAAAGGACAAGGAGAGGAGAAGAAAAAAAACCAGCCCTTTATCATACAGTATTAAAAGTAGTTGAATATCTGGTATATGATATATTGTCTACATGATGTTTTCCCAGATTGAATACTAGATAGAGCAGATAAGCTGTCAGAAGCTATGATTACATTTTGGTTCTGTTTATTTCCTTCCAGCCACTGTAATGCCAATAAAATAGCTAAAAGCTCTACTGTGTATACCGATAAATGATCTGCTGTTCTTTTTTTTAACTGCTATTTCATAATGCGAAATGGAAAAAGCAGCCCCAGTACTCGTGTGTTACATTTTGCGACAAAGAGTCTTTTGACGTCAACATTATGCGACACATTCCACATTTGACTTATGCCGTCATTTCCTGCGTCATCTATGCTAGCGCTAGATCCTGCGGTCTTTCCGGTTCTCAATAAACATCCAACAAGGTAAATATCTAGAAGACAATACTGCAGATGTTGTCTAAATATGAATAGTAAAGTGTCGTACAGTACTTTTTAAGCTTATTGATTACTTTTAACTGCATTGTGGGTATTTCAGTACTGAGTGTTGTTTTTCTATGACATTGTGTGATTATTCTGCGTCGCATATGTTCTGTTTATGCCAGTGTGATTCAGTTCAAGATATGTAGGTTTGGATTGTTATTTAGATTAACATTTATTTAGATTAACATTTAACATTTTTCGGGGACTTTAGCTTTGTGTATTTTGCTTCACTAGTATGCACCGATGTAACAGATTTAATATTAAAGTATGTACTGATAACAGGACTTTAATGTTTAAAGACCTAAACGACATTATGGAAGAACTGCAGTAATTATTTAGCAGAGGTCTGTCACTCGGTGAAACTAAGGGTGCACGTGTACATCTCCATAGCGTAAGAATGGATGCGAAGATTTTATTGTAAAAAAAGTATTCATGTGAAAGTATATTTTTTTTCCACAGTATGATATGTTGCAGCATTTTGCTAAAATTATATATATATTGACTGATAGTGTAGTCTGATTATTCTTATAGATTGAAACAAATGTGCTTCAGCCAGGATAAAGAGTGTGAAAAGTGCTCTGAGTTGCTGCAGAAAACAAAAAAATTGAGCAACAACAAAAACATGTTGCTGGAGACAGGCTTATTATTGAAAATGCAAATTCATTCTCTGCCAGCAGGAGGCGCTATTAGAGTGATAAAACTAGCGGTTTCCCCAGTAATGGCTGTAATCAAAGCAGCTCCGCTCATGAAAGCTGCGCTATCAGATAAAAATGAAAATGTCATCGAAACTTTTCTGAAGACAATTCCCTTCAGAGATGCATTCATACAAAACACCTGCGCTGCGTTTTGATTTTGAAATGTGCAGCGCTCATGTTTATTCAACGAAATCAAACGCCACAAATAAATCAATGTATGGGAAACACTGGTAATGTATATCGAAA
>NW_015555719.1:131794-132349 GCF_001515605.1 Sinocyclocheilus anshuiensis
AAATAAATACAACAACATTAAAAATCTTACTGTTCAAAAACTTTTGACTGGTAGTGTAGGCTGATTATTCTTGTAGATTGAAACAAATGTGCTTCAGCCAGGATAAAGAATATGAAAAGTGCTCTGAGTTGCAAACGCCACAAATAAATCAATGTATGGGAAACACTGTATATTGAAATATCGGAAATGTGTTTAAAAATCATATCACCGTTATTGAAAAAAATGATATCGCAATACATATTGATATTTAATTATTGTCCAGCTCTAATATATACACACAGTCAGAGACAGTGTCGGCTGTCTGTGCGCGCGCTGTTCACACAGAACACAGCGCGCGAGTACTGAAAGGAGTTGTCTTTCGAGCCCAAATGCTTTTTAATCACTTGAATTTTTAAATTAACAAGTCTTAACCCTTAAATGCATACCTCGGGTCTTTAGTGACCTGGGACATCATTTTCTACCCTCTCCCTCCTTAATTTTTTTTAAGTTAGACATCAACTTTCTTAGTATTCCTCAATCTATTAATTATAAACAATATAACAAGAAAAAAATAGT
>NW_015555719.1:132751-134104 GCF_001515605.1 Sinocyclocheilus anshuiensis
AACTGATTTTTGCATTTTATGGGCATTTTTACCTTTATAAAGCCATTTTTTCTAAAAGTGTCCATTATCTTTTGAGTAAAATTCTTACATTTAATCAGGGAATTAGAATAATAATTCATTTGGGCTGTTACCAAGCAAATGAAATCATTTTGAAATTAATACCGCCAGCAGGTGGCAGCAAATCACTCTTAATAAGTGAGTCATTGCGATTGAACCGAATTACGATATTATTGCAGACGATATATATCGCACACCCCTAATATATATATATTACATATGTATATTACATACATATTACAATATATATATATATATACATATATACATCAATCTGTTCTCTATACCCTGTAATGACAAAGCGAAAACCAATCCATGAGGCAAAGCAGATTTGTGGTAACCTTGTAAATTGTAAAAAACTGAAAATGCATACCAGAGCAAAAACCATGTGGTCAAAGGAACAGACGCAGGTTTGTGTTGAGGCACAGCTCTTGAGAAGGATACAAAACATTTTCTGCTGCATTGGAAGCTGCCCAGGAGCACAGTGGCCTCCATAATTCTGACATGGAAGAAGTTTGGAACAAGCAGAATTGTTCAAAGAGCAGGCCGTCCAGCCAAGCTGAACAATCATGGGAGATGTGACCAAGAACCTGACATTCACTGGTTGAGTTCCAGAGATCATGTGTGTAGATGGGAGAAACTTGCAGAAGGACAACCATCACTGCAACACTCCACCAATCTGATCTTTATGTGAGAGTGGCCAGATGGAAACTTGGATTTTGCCAAAAAAAAAACAGGCTGTGAGAAAAATAATTATTGGAATTGAGGCTTCTGTATTTCAGAGGCAGGAACTGGTCAGTGTAGAAGGAAAGCTGAATGTAGCAAAATACAGAGAAATCCTTAAAGGGATAGTTCATCAAAACATGAAAATTAAGTCATCATTTATTCACCCTTATGTTGTTACAAAACTTTGTTTTAAATATATATTTATTTTATTTATTTTTTTATGTGATGGAGGTCATTGAGCTCCAATATTGTTTGGTTCTCAACATTCACAAAAATATTTTTTGTATTCCACAGAAAATCAACAAATTCGAGATGTACAAAGTAGGGCTGGGCAATATGGGCAAAAATTCATATCTCTGTATTTTTGGGCCGATTTGCGATATACGGTATATATCTCGGTATTTTCGTTTTTGTATTTAGATTTAAAAAAATCTGTATTTAATATATATATTTCACTTACCGCCCAATATTGTCCAACAAAACAATACATATTAAATAAAATTAATGTAACCATGTAAGCCTTTATATTATGTGCAAAAAAGGGTTAAAATCACATTTCATTCTAACATT
>NW_015555719.1:134279-137813 GCF_001515605.1 Sinocyclocheilus anshuiensis
TATTTTGATTACCCCATTACAGTCACTTGCTAGTCAGTGCTATCATAAAATAGTCTTACTTGTAGGTAGGGCTGCACGATTAATCGCATGCGATATTTAACGCGCATCTTGTCAGAAAGCCGGTTCTGTAATCAGCGGTAAATTTATTGTCCAACTACAAATATTTCAGCGAAATGTATATTTTAGTCTGAATTATTGCGCTCCTATTTAATTGAGATCTGTCTGTTTGGCACGCATGCGCGCGGTGGCACTCGTTCACTGAAGTCTAGCGGAGAAGTTTAGCGGAGAATCCCAAAGCAGAAGGTTCATGCACTTCTGACAGAAAAATGGAAATATTTCCATGACTTTCTAACATTTACAGATGGAGAATATACCTGTGAAATGTAAGTTATGCATTCAGGAAGACAGCACATCTCAAACACATTAAACAGCACGAGTTGGGTGTACTCACACTAGGTGTTTTGAACCGTGCCCGAGCGCGTTTGACCCCCAAAGCCCGGTTCGTTTGACTAGTGTGAGCGCTCCGTGCCGTTCGCAGGCGCAGTTCGTTTAGCCGGCCCTGGCCCGTTTGGAAGAGGTGGGCCAGGGCACGGTTCGGTTGGGCTCGGGCGCGGTACGCATGTAGTGTGAGCGCTAACGGCGCCGGAGCACTGAACAGATACTATTTTGTGTGTGCTACTGTCATCATTACGACCGCAAACATATTCTATTACTACTACTACACTACACTTTTCAATTAATTTAATTTAATCAAGTATATTTGTTTATAATGGTTCTGGTTCTTACCTTATTGATGAACAGGAAATGTAGTTTGCAGTAAAGCTGCAAATTATTTCATTAATGTCAGCTGCCTCCGTAATAATTTTCTGATACATACAAGTGAAAATCAATGCACGGCATAAATGATAAATGAATAATTATTAATTATTCGGCAGAATATTAGCGAAAGTGGTTTTCTCCGTTATCTCATACATGACGTAAGCGTGCTCTGGCCCGGAACGTTTAGTGCAAGTGTGAGTGCAGGCCGAGTGGGGAGGGGGGATAATCGTGCTCGGGCTCGGTTCAAGGCAACCGTGCCTAGTGTGAGTACACCCTAAGTTAGAGGTGGCACTAAAAAAAGGCTAGAGGTGGCACTAAAAAAAGTACCAGGTACTGTACCCAGTGGAAAACCCCCCAAAAGTGAACCGTACCAAGCCGTACCGTGCTGTACCATGCAGTGGAAAAGTGCCATTAGTGTCTCTGTCAGCGGCACAAGCAGCCTTTCTGTCAGAGCATCTGACGGGGCGAGCTGCTTAAACTAATATGCGAAACAAAACTATGTCTTACCAGTTTTTAAAGGCCTTAATATGAAGCTTGTCACATGTTTAGAACAAATTGGATCATGCACTTTCACCGCAGCAGCTCAGTCTGTGTCCTCCACTATATTTTCAGATGCGCTCGTATCAAACTACTGTATATCGATATAAACGGTATTGCCTCATATCGAATCGCTTATAAAGAAAATATCGATATATCGTACAAACTCTATATACCGCCCAGCCCTAGTACAAAGCTTATCACATCATACACTTGACCTGAGGCTTTAATTGCCGCTCAATGTGCTTCATCTAAATATTAAAGGGATGGTTCACCCAAAAATGAAAATTGCCATTTACTCTTCCTTAAGTTGTTCCGAATCTGTATTAGTTTCTTTCTTTTGTTGAACACGAAATAAGATTTTTTGAAGAATATTGGACACGACCGTTGTTGCTTGTGTTGCATCACGCCAACTAGAGGCTGCAGTAGATACTTGACAAAGCGATCAAATGTTTCAAATCATTTGACCTTTCTGTCAGCATTCCATAAATAGAACAAGGCATCAGTTTACTGTTGGGAGATTTGTGGCCCACATTGTGCCGCATCCAGTGGAGACAGAATTTTATTGTCTTTAGTCACGTCGCATCATATCGTACTGCTCACGTCCAGTGTTGACACGGTGCAAAAATGTGACAATGAAAGGGTTTGAATACTTTCTAAATGCACTGCAAATATTGCTTCACAAGTCTAAATTATATGTATCCTGTCATTTTCCCCAGTAGAAGAAGACATGGGAGAAGTACTCAGGACCAGATAGGACAGCAGAAAGCAAGGCAGACCCTGAGCTCCCAGAGGTCTGAGTGGAGTCTAAGCATGGTCTAATGGACCGACTGTTTTTGCTGACCTTCGTCTTCTGTTCAGTCTCGTGGATTTTCTTCTGGGAGGTGCGCTGGAAGAAAGGCAAGGAAAGTCAGATTGAAGAATGGCTCCAGAGACACAGCCTATCTGAATACAAGTATTTGTTTGAAGGTTAGTTCAACACTTTAAAAACAAACACTTTTAGTTTATAGATTTGCCTCACCAGGATTGTTTAGAATATTAAAGTATTAGTTTAGAGCAGTGGTTTTCAACCTGTGGGCTGCAACGGTATTGCAGGGGTGGCCGTAAATTTTTATTAATAGAAATAATAATATTGCTAATATATGTAAAAATGTGTAGTCATAATTAAATATCACAATTTCACAAAAATATCACAACCGTTACTATGCGTTCACTATTCAAGTTCACTGATTAATAACAATCAGCTAATTTATCTAACATATTTTTGCTGCATACATGCTACAACAGATTTAAACATGGATAAATGGTAGGGGTGCTCCGATCAGGATTTTTGAGGCCGATTGTCAATCACAGAAAGCAGTATCTGCCGATACGATCACCGATACTGATCTTTTTAAAGGCTTCTTTTTATCATGGAGAATTATTTATAGTGATACTCCAATCAGGATTCTTAGACATTTATTCAGGGCCTGAATTTCATTTTTGAAAATGGGCACAATTCCCCTCTTTGGTGACTCTTCTGAGAGGGGATTTTTTAATTTGAGGGGTGGACGGAGGCATTTTTTAGACATTTTTAAATAATATATATCAATGCGCCGCTTCGCTAAAGATAGGCACCTAGTCTATTTTTGAGGGATGCCGCATCCAAGCCACAGAAAATACAAAATAAAAGTCAAAATCATGTTGATTTCAAAATAAACATCCTGTGCAGACTCCCGATCGTATTTCACATCACTATATCCTTGCTTGGAGGCAAGAAATGGATGACGAGGGGTTCATCATCAAAGCTAAAAAACACACATTGTTATATGACACCACAAATCCTTTTTACATTAACTTTTCTAAAAGAACAAGGCATGGAGCTTAATTTCAGGAGTTGTAGGAGTGGAAAAAAACTGAATTAAACCAGACAAAACGTAAACATTTAGCCAACCATGTTAGAAAAAAAAAAAAAATCAAGTAAAACAACATTGGACAGGCAAATCACATGGTCTCGCGAATCCTGTCGCATCACTTCTGAAACTCTTCTGCGATGTTTATTTCAGTCCGAAATTCAAATTAAAATATGGAATAATATTCATTACAGAAGCTCTAAATATTAAAAATGTAATTGAAACTTACCTGCTTGAACTTGATCGGGGTGTTTTGTTAGTTTGATGCGTTTCCTCCTCTTGAGGT
>NW_015555719.1:138369-139282 GCF_001515605.1 Sinocyclocheilus anshuiensis
GGTACCACCGGTACTTAAAAAAACCTGGTACCGTAACGTTTTCATTTTTTTAGTACCGACTTGGTACCGAAATACCGGGTCTTTTGACAACACTAGAACCCATTATAATCAGTGATGCTGTCTACACTGGATGTGACCATAAACTGTAAACTGATGTAAACTCCCCGACAGTAAACTGATGCCTTGTTCTATTTATGACATGCTGACAGAAAGTTCAAATAATGTTTAAAGGTCATTCTGTTGCATCTAGTGTAGACAGACTTTAGCTGTTGCATCGCGGGATGACACAAAAATTGTCATCCGGTGTAGACACGGTGTAAGAGTGGAGGCATCTTATCATGTTGCAAAGCTCATCACAAAGACGCAAAGGCTGGAAAACCTCACACAATTGGTGAAAATTAGATTTTACCTGCCCGACACAAATAGCGGGTCCATTTAAAATTTTTTGTAGTGGGCCGTGGAAACATATGTGTTTAGTTGTGTGGGCCGTAAGTTAAAAAATGTTGGGAACCACTGGTTTAGAATATTAGAATTTCCTTGTTATAAAATGTGAAGCATAGTCATAGATCAAGTAGTATCCACTGCTAAGGAGCATATTTAGCAGAATCACTAACAGCACCTCAGACTATTAGGGCTCAAACATTTAAAGGGTCATGAAACCCCAGACTACGTTTTCTGAGATTTTAGCAGAGGTGTTTGTGTTGCACATCATAGAAGACTGCACTTTGCATTGGCTACCAATAGCTGCTCACATGTAATTCAAGACAATTTTTAATTTAATTCAAGCCTACAAAACCACCACTGGCTCTGCACTCCTTTATCTAAATTCACTACTATATAGTATATATATATATATACATACATACAGTGGGTACGGAAAGTATTCAGACCCCCTTAAATTTTTCACTCTTTG
>NW_015555719.1:139612-142301 GCF_001515605.1 Sinocyclocheilus anshuiensis
CAGTCTCGGTCGAATGTCCACTTCTGAAGCCAGATTGGTTGCTGTCCAGGAGGTTGTTCTGTGTGAGAAAGGCTGATACTTGGTTGAATACAACTCGTTCAAGTGTTTTTGCAATGAAAGGTAGTAGGGAACTTATGTTCCTAAATGAGTTGGGTTAAGAGTGGGTTTCTTAAGAAGTGGGGTTATACGAGCCTGTTTAAATGTTGAGGGAAAAACACCAGTGTGAAGGGATGTGTTAACGATGTGAGTGAGTGCAGGTACAACTGAGGTTTGTAATTTTATTAACGAAGAATGTGGCAATTATGTGGAATGTGGAAAAAGAGAAATTACTGGAGAGTGCTGCAGGTGTAGCATTGTCCTCTGGTTTGATCCACGTCTCTGTCAGGGCCATGAGGTTTAGTAGTGCGCAGGTTGTTAGGATTGCGCTGCCTACAGTGTGTGATGCATGGTTTGTGAGTGGTAGTGATAGTAGGGATCTGGAAACAGATGGTAAGAATTGGTTATAAAAACTGAAAACAGAAGGGGAACAAGTAGTAGGAAAGAGAATGATTCAGAAGATACTTATGTGCTTTGCCGGTGTCCCTGCTCGGTGGAGTCGAACGGTCAATGGTCTTTACACTCTTCGGTCTTCACACGAGGAGAGCTTCACACTGCTGCGACCGCGGTTTACTAAGCTTTTTGTATTCGTCTAACAAAACTCAGATTTAATTCAGCTGGATACACTTTCCTGTTTATCACAACAAATGGCCAAGCAAAGCGCACGACACTGACAAGGTACGCGATACAGTACGAGACCAAACGCGATTTCAGCATGTCTCCACACAGTAAACAAAACAAGCGTTTCCTAGCAACGACAACTGCGCTAAACACTGAGACAAGAAATAAATACACTTACGAGCTAATTTTAACTTCTGCTGATTGACTGCTTCTCTCAAAGAGTATTTCTTTACACTGTGTTTTGCTGGCGCTTGAACACACTTTCCTGTTTATCACAACAAATGGCTAAGCAAAGCGCATGACACTGACAAGGTATGCGATACATATTGCGTAGCTTGTCAGTGAACTACGGATCTGTGTAGTAAATGCTGCTCCATCTGAAAGCATGTGATGGAGATTTACTCACAGAACCAGCTTTACTGACGAGATGCGAGAGACGAGAATCGTTTGGGTTTTTTTCGATACCGGTGCCAAATCCATACTTTTAATATTTAAATACACCGCATCCTGAGAGCAACTCCCTGATGCACCAAAATTATACACAATATTAGAATGTTTTAAGGAGTGGACACAAAAATCGCGGGAGCCAAACACATGTTGCGGGAGCAGGCGGCAATGGTCAGAAATTTAGCGGGAGTGGGATTAAGAAAACAGCCGAATCCCAGACATTTTGGGCAATTAAGAAATCCGTCTAACACAGAAACCTTGTAGTTTTCAAATAAGCCTGAAGGACTTGATTGGTTGGATCAGGTGTGTTTAATTAGGGTTGAATCTAAACTCTGCAGGGCTCCGGCCCTCGAGGAACTGAGTTTGACAACCCTGATATAGAACATATTTTCTGCCTCATTCGGTGACAAGAAGCCTCATCAGATCACAAAAGAAAGCATTTGACTGGTGTTGTGGAGTAAAAAGGTTATAATTTTCTCTTTTGTTGGACAACAGGTTTAGAAATGTGAATACAAGGGAGGTTTAGCTTTAGGCATTTTAATTTAAGCTTTTTTAGCTTAGTTAACGGAAGGCTAACTGCTGCCATCAGAGCAAGTGTAATTACTGCATTCACGTGCTCCTTGGATGCTCTCATTTCCCGAGTTGTGCTTTTAAGTTGGAATTTGAAAATAACATGGACACTCGGTACTACAAAGATGTGTTGGATTTGTATTATTAGAGCTTTCCGACTTGAGTTCACGTGCATTTTCACAGTCGGGAAATTATTTACATGTGCGGTGCCAGTGATGATGCTTCTTACGCCCGTTTCGGAGAACCAGAGAACAAATATTTCAATCGATCGCTCAGGCATGGCACCGAAATAAGGCACCGAAACCTGCGTTCGGATTTGGTTCTAGTACATACTGGTTACATAGGTACCGGTGCCATATTGGTACCGGGTTTCGGTACCCAACCGATGGTGCCTAGAGAACGTATTTAGAATGTCCCTAAAATTCAAGATATAGGGCAAAAATGCCCCTGTTTGAGTTTTTGTCTCATATTTACTAGGGGTGCTCCGATTTATCGGCTACCGATCACTATCGGCCGATAATCACGTTGGGATGTTTGATTGGCAGTCTCTAAAAGGCAGATCTCAAAAAAACGATCTCAAGCTGATGACGCTGCCATGAGAGTTTTGGCACGACGTGCAGCGTCACAGTCTCAGTCTCTGTCCGGCCCCGGTGAAATAATTATAATGCTGAAGGTGAGGTACTCACCTTCATATTTCTTCATTAAATAACTTATAAAGTAATTTGAAAATCTCGTTTGTGACGTAATTTCACAAACAGCGTGAGTGAGTCACCACTCGCGCGCGCGCTCTCTTTCTCTCTCAAAATACGCAATTGGCTTCAAATCACCACACATCACGTCTGTCTATAAGCGAGCTGCACAGTTGACACAGGAATTGTCACTTGCACAATCGAGGCAGTGTCACATAGTCACTAAAGTTTATAAATTGCATTACTTTTTAATTTTTGCCAGCATT
>NW_015555719.1:142836-148161 GCF_001515605.1 Sinocyclocheilus anshuiensis
ATATTCTTTATAAAAGTTAAGACTCGTCCACACCCTCCTAAAACGCCTCGTTCAAACACGCCCCCACATGTCTACATCACGATGTGGGAAGATTTGCATAATGCTGCCCAAATATTCTCGCAAAGAAAGAAGGCGTAACTTTATTGTTGCTGCCACCGCCGCCGTCATGTTGTGTGTTTCGTTGCGAATGCGAAAATACTTTGTTTGACCTTCCAAAAGAGGACACAGCTAGAAATCAGTGGTTAAGTTGTATTTACAACACTGTTCCAGAACAGCTCAACCCAAATATTCAGATGTGTGCAGTGCATTTTATGGTGGACTGTTTGGGTTTTAATGTTTTTGTCTCCTCGCTCCGGGACACGGCATCACAGATGGTAAGGGCTGTAACATTTCCGTCACACGCTTGAGGTATTTGGCCAATCACAACGCACTGGATAGCTGGCCAATCACAGCACACCTCGATTTTCAGACCGATGAGCTTTGTAAAAATCGAAAAGGCGGGGCATAGAGGAGCAACAATAATGAAGTGCAATATCACACGAGTGCAAATGTGATACTGATCTTATACAACAGTTCAAAAAAAGTTAATGTGTTATTTTAGACAGAATGTTGTTTGTTTTGCTCAATTTTGCCAACGAAAATATAAACTACATACACACACACGTAGAGAATAAAGAAGCAAATTACAAACCATAAGACAAATAAAATAGATACACATTAAATATTAAATAAACTTGTTTTTCTAGTACATTAGGCTTAACGTATACTTTATCATCTTTTGTTGTTTGATTAACGTTAAAGAGACAGACAGGTATTTAATTAGGCTGCTGTCCCTTTAAGACCGAATGAATTTAATATGCTGACACATATCCGGTTTTCACCCACCTGTTTACGTTCACTTAAGCCATAACTGACTGTATTTACGTGAGATACTCCACATGATGGAGATTTTGACAGCTGTGTGTGTATTTGACAATAAAGGCGGAAGGAGAACTGATCGCAGAACTGGGATCGCACGGGCGCGCGGCTGAGAGAGCATTTCTGTTGTGTGTCATTCAGCGTGATTCCGCCTATCCTGTCTTCACTTACTGCATGTTAATTGATAACGAATTGTGATTGGATGGTAATTTTGTTCTACGACAAGCTTAGTTACAGTGGGGATAAATATTTATTTGATCCCCTGCTGATTT
Source organism: Sinocyclocheilus anshuiensis (assembly GCF_001515605.1). Taxonomy (NCBI): domain Eukaryota; kingdom Metazoa; phylum Chordata; class Actinopteri; order Cypriniformes; family Cyprinidae; genus Sinocyclocheilus; species Sinocyclocheilus anshuiensis. The sequence goes on from NW_015555719.1 coordinate 144,027, forward strand.
TGTAAGTTTGCCCACTTAAAAAATGAAGGGTCTGTAATTTTTATGGTAGGATTATTTTAACGTATAGAGACAGAATACCAACCAAAAAATCCATAAAAAACACATTATATAAAGGTTAGAAATTGATTTGCATTTCAGTGAGTGAAATAAGTATTTGATCCCCAAACAAAACATGACTTAGTACTTGGTGCAGAAACCCTTGTTGGCAAGCAGAGGTGAGACGTTTTTTGTAGTTGTTCACCAGGTTTGCACACATCTCAGGAGGGATTTTGGTCCACTCCTCTTTACAGATCCTCTCTAAATCCTTAAGGTTTCTTGGCTGTCGTTTGGCAACTCGAAGTTTCAGCTTCCTCCACAGATTTTATATATAATTGAGGTCTGGAGACTGGCTAGGCCACTCCATGACCTTAATGTGCTTCTTCCTGAGCCACTCCTTTGTTGCCTTGGCGGTATGTTTTGGGTCATTGTCATGCTGGAAGACCCATCCATGACCCATCTTCAGTGTTCTGGCTGGGGGAAGGAGGTTCTTACAGTACATCTTACAGATTTTACAGTACATGTCCCTGTCCTTTTGCCCCTCAATGTGGTGAAGTCGTCCTGTACCCTTAGCAGAAAAACAGCCCCAAAGCATAATGTTTCCACGTCCGTGCTTGACTGTAGGGATAGTGTTCTTGGGGTCATAGTCAGCATTTCTCTCCCTCCAAACACGGTGAGACGAAGGCTAACAGCAAACATGTTTTTATCAAGCTTTTGAGTAACTCATGAGATCTAAACAGATTAAATGCTTATGATTCTAAACGCTTTCCTTTTGACAATCTCCAGTTTAGCTGTCTGTCTTTGTGAGGTTGATCGTGTTTATGATCAACCATAAACACGGATGAAAACCACTTTCAGAGGATAAAGTTATCCAAGAGCTCTCAGAGTTAAGAGCCTCATATCACAACTGTGAGGGGCACCTGCGTTTCAACCCCAGTTGAAGAGTTTTTGTGTGTGTGTGTGTGTATGTGTGTGTGTGTGTGTGTATATATATATATATATATATATATATAAAACCTTGCTTGGTGTACTGCGTTAGGCTAACCGAGACTTGTCATAGCACATGCATATTATTGCTCTTTTGTTGGTTTTGATTGCTTCTGTTGTCAACATTTGTAAGTCGCTTTGGATAAAAATGTCTGCTAAATTACTTGATGTAAATGTAAGACAATGTTTGCATCCGTTAATATTAATTGTTGGAGAAAACTGGTTAATTTGGAGCTTTTTGCGCTATTTTAATCTTTCGGGTTTAAAATCGACATCATGTTGTCGGCACAGTTTGTGACATGGCAAAGGACTAGTATTTCGATGATGCATCTGTGTCTCATAATTATTCATGCGTGTTCTTATCCTATAAGAAGACACTTCACTTAATTATTCACAACAGAATGTGTTGATTTGGTATGACAGACACTTCAGACTGTCAGATTGCGTTACATTAACTGAGAGAAACGTTCATGGATCATGGAGGATGTTTGTTTTTGCTTTGTAAGAGTTCGGAAACATGCGATTCATTGATTTAGTGAGTGTAACCGGATTTTACAGCTCCTTCACACAACCCATCAAAAGGATTATAAACACAGCAAAATAAGCCTTTAAAGTTATTAGAGGTGCAACAGTGCATTCATATATATGTTTTCGATGCAGAGTGCAAATGGCTGTGCATTAATTTGTGTTTTTAACTCTATGTGAGCGAAATTAAACTGTCTGAACCCAAAGCTTTGTGTGTTGTCGCTCTTTCCTCCTCCCCCTCCGCTCCGCAGTTGTCAGGATTCTGGACTGTTCTGTGTCGTGTTTTGCCCCTGATTCTGGTCCCGTGTATCCTAAAAATTCAACAGTTTGTATATGGAGTGACATTGAAATCCTCATATCTCTGGGACTGAGCTATATAGGGCCTTAAAAATGAAGATTCCAAAATAAAAGTTTGGATCACACTTAATTTTAAGGTTACATTTTTATTATTAATGTCACTATTTGTTCTATCCAAAATTAATTATGTCATCTCGCTTAACTTCTGGCTCTTCCATAACTTTAGAAATAGTATAATCTGACCTGGTAGCTTTGCTACACACAGTACTGAATTTCCATTTTAATTTCATACAGATCAAACACTGCCTTGTTGCAGCTTAGCCAGGGAAGACGCCTCTGGGAGTCATCCTCGTCTTCACTTATTGGCCTGGAGTCACTAGCCCAGTGGTCTGTGACATTCCATCTTGTGGTCAAGTGAGAAGCAATCCCGACACTGACTTTTATGGAGATAACAGCTCTGTGTTATTCCGTCCTGCCGATTACACCAAAATGTTAGATCATGCCTCCGAGCCAAAAATATCAGTTCAGAAATATCCATCCCCGGACACCAGATCCTGTCAGAAAATATCCATTCTGTCTGGTAACAGTGCAGCTAGTCAGCAAAGTTGTCTAATACCCTAAATCCATTAACATCCAGTCTTGTCTGGTAGCCAGAACCAGTGTTTTGTCTGGTACCGAAAACTGTATTAACAGTCATCTATCAGCCAAGAAGTTGACTGAGTAAAGCTAGAGAAGAGCAGAAGCAGGAGACGAAGTGAAGATGATAAAAAAAGGAGCAGAGTTTATGCAAGTTGTGTCTTTGTTGAGTATGTCTCAATGCTTAGACTTTGTCTGACCAGCACAAATCCATCAAGTGTTATTATACCACAAGCAATAGCAATGGAAAATTACTGCTTCACAACATCATCCTGTGATGTAAAAAACCTTGAAATGGAGACATTTCCTTATCTCTTATTTGTGAAGACAAATATCCCTTGAAACCCTTGCAATCATAGGACTAAACAATAATGGAAAATAATATAAAATAAAGTAATATAGTATAAATGGATAACCAATGAATTAATCAATTACAGGAGTATATAAATAGTGTAAGTGATGGTTTAAGTGGTTTAAGTATTATAAATGATTAAATGGAATAATAAAATGATTGAGTGAGTGAGTGAATGAATGAATGAAAATAAAATGAAATAAAAAATGAAATGAAGTAAAGTAATAGAAAGAAGCCCCACACACACACACACACACACACACACACACACACACAGGTTGCTAATAAGAATCCTTAGATCCTTCACTAACTACAACTTTTCCTTCAATATACTTCCAATTTGCTGCTTATTAATAGTAAGGCAGTTATTAAGTCAAGGTATGGGGAAGAATTAAATTTAAGTTGCTTTGGGATCCCAATATCATTTGTTTTAAAATTAAACCATACAGGCCTTTAAAAATTAAGATTACAAAAATTGAATTTAAAAAAGGCTGCATGCAAAGTGATCCACATTTGGGTTTTTTTTTTACCACTGAAAATGTATGCAATTTAATAATTTAGTCATGAAGCCACTTTGAAATCCTTCTTGAAGTGGACCATATAGAGCTCTTAAAAATAAGATACCAAAAGAAAAGTTAAAAATGAAAATCTAAAAGAATATTTAGATATCTTTTATACCTCTTGATTTACAGGGGTTCAAACTTTGTGAGGAAAAAACAACAACAACAACAACAAAACAAAAACAAAAAAAACTGGAAGCGCTTTTCCCATTTTGAACTGTTGGTATTTGCAACAAAGATGGCTGAAGTCTATGGATTTTTCTAACAGACCTACCAATTTCTATGTAAAAATAAAATAATCATCCTGCCATCTTTCTAAAGTCATATTACCCCCCTGTAATTTACCTCCAGATCTAAGTTGAAAATTCATATTCATAAAATTCAGGTCATTTTGACCCTCCGCTACAAAATAGTGGATTAATGTGCCATCGCAAGGAGGTTTGGTGTGTCTCTCAGTACAGTTTCAAGAGTGTAGAGGATAGGACTGCATGATTAATCTAAATTAAATCGCAAATGCGATAAATCGCGATTAGGCAGAAGCTGCGATTGTCATGCGTATCTTTTAGTGAAGCACGGTTCTGTGACCAGTAGTAAATCTCCATCCGAAGGCCAGAGGGTGCTCTCGCGCGGAAACTCCAAATATGCCCCACAGAAGAAATCCAGGAAATGCCTATCACTGCAGCTGAATAAACAGAAGATTCAACTGCTTTCATTGATTCAACGTGACTAATAAACACACGAC
>NW_015555719.1:149005-163434 GCF_001515605.1 Sinocyclocheilus anshuiensis
AATCCTGAAGACCTTGATTAGCTTGTTCAGGTGTGTTTGATTAGGGTTAGAGCTAAACTCTGCAGGACAGTGGCACTCCGACGTTGCCTATCCCTGATATAGTTAATCAATATCACAAGAAGAGTGCTGTTTCCTCCAAAAATCAGCCTGATTACAAATGTGATATTGATTTTATACAACTGTTTGATGAAAAAAGAAGTTAATATTAAGAGACTTACGTTTTAGACACTATATTGCCTGTTTTTGCTCTATTTCACAAACAAAAATAATTCCAAGCACAGTCACAGTGCTGTTTTGCATCTCTGAGCAACATGAGGGTGTTTCCTTCCTGAATGAATCATTCGTTAAATCCTCTGCATTGCAAAGATGACTTTTGTTGATTGATACTTTCATCTGCTTGATAGCAGCCCAAATGTCTTATTAAAATTTACTGATTAAATATAAGAATTTGACTCAAATGATAATGCACAATTTTAGAAAAAATGGCTTTAAGGTAAAAATGACCATAAAAGGTAAAAATCTATTTAAACTTATTGGAAAAGATTAATTTCTGTCACTGCTGTGAACTGACCACCGCACAGAATATGAAGAATATAAAAAAAAAAATTAGTAGTCAGCTGTCCACTGTAGTCCTTAAAATATCAGCACAGTAACACTCAGTCAAATTATTGTTAAGGATTAAATCCCAGAAAATATCGAGATATAATTTTCTGGCAATATTGCACACCCCTAGCTGCCAGCCGTTCGGTGCAACTGGCAGAGCTGAATGTAAAATTTAACACCGCATACACCGTCCTAACCCTCGCCAAAGAAGAGCTTAACTTTAGGTTGTTTACAAAAGAAATCTGTCAGTGTTCTTTTCATTTTCTCTCTTCTTCAGCCCTTTCTTTTTCTCACAGTAGTTAGCGGAAAGCAGTGACTGAGAGATTGACAGCTAATATTAACCAATACAAAATCTGCATTAAAGTTAAGAATGTAAGGATAAAACCTGTTAATATATAATTTGTAGTTGTGATGCTCATACATTTTTGGTGAGTGCTCCTAAATTTTTGCTGGTGCTCCTAACTTTTTGAAGTTGGGAGCACCAGTGCTACCAAGTAAAAAAGTTAATTTTGAGCCCTGAATACAGATCGTTTCAAATAAGTTTTAAAGTTTTCAATTACTTTAAAGCAGCTCTAAAAAGACAATGGTAAACAGTCATTATTCAGTTGAAATCAGTTCATTGTTTATTCAGTTTGGTTCAGTAGCTATGTAAAGTCCATCATTTATGAAATGTGAAATGTGATTAAGTCATCTATAAAGCAGCTCTGGAGAAAACAGTGATGTCATCATCCAGCTCAGTTTAGTTCTCATCCTGTAGTGTCTGTGCAGTCAAGTCAATAATATTGCCAAATATTAAGTGTCCCCAACTAAGGAAGAGGCAACAGTTGCAATTAGCCCAAATGCCATCGGTGACAAAAATGGAAAAAAAAAATACATTGGGAAAAACCAGGCTCATTCGAGGGGCCAGTTCTCCTCTGGCCAAACAAACCAACATGGTGTGTCTTAATTCCAGGCTGCGTCACAAGTCAGAAATGTGGATTGATATCATTCAGAATATTTCATTTCATACCTTCTGCTTTTTTTTTTTTGCACTACAAATCATTATATCTGCACTGTTGTTTACTTCACTGGTTTGCACTCTAGCGAAAAAAATTAGGAGTGCAGTCAAAAAACTCAGGTGCACCTTCTGATCAGTAATCAAAAATTCTGATAAAAAAATTTGCCTTCCCATTACCAGGTGATAATTGACTCTTTAATTATTTACAGGGGCATTTCTTTACCTTTTTCTAATTTTAATAAAAGTATGTCATCTTTCATGTCAAATTTAAAAATGTATATTTTTAAGCTTTTAAAATATCTAATTAAGACAATAGAATAAGAACAATTAGAATAAAAAGAATACTGATCATTTGAAATCAGTAATAACAAAATTTATTTGCTGTAGAGAGGTAGACAGAGGAACACAAAAGTGGCTTGTAGGTGTATTTTCAGATGTTTAATGAGGCTTAGAGATGGTATGAGTCCAATTGAGTTAATAAATTCATGTTGAGATTAACATTTTAAATATAAAATGTTGAATATAGAAATATTAAATGATTTAAGCAACTTAAATGATACTTTATAGGGGCCGTGAACTGAGAAACCAAAATTGCTTTGATCTTTTCACATATAAGATGTTATTGTACTATAAAAACATCCTGTACATGTCGGCGTCAATATTCTTGAGGACAGCGCGCCGACATAAAGCACTGTTGCGCTACTGGTGTCCCGAGTTAGAATCCCGGCTCGAGGACCTTTCTCGATCCTGCCCCCTCTCTCTCTCCCACTTCGCTTCCTGTCTCCTCTACACTGTCCTATAACAATAAATTGAAAACAATTCTTTAAAAAAATTCTTTAAAAAAAAAATCATCCTGTAGATTTCAGAACTCTAAACTTTGCCGTTAGTCTTAAAAAAAGCTTGTATTAAAGGCAGTCTGGCAAAACAACAACTTTTGGAATGTTCTACTCTATGATAGTGTGGATAAGCCTCCGCAGAAGAAGATCAATGCCTGCTTCGACATCACTGCCTGTTTAGCCAAGCCCACCAATTCACCCATGTAGTGTTTACGAGAGAGGCGAACGGGCAGGTCTACGCAGAAACCAAATTATAAAGATTGCTCTGAAGACAACGAGACGCTGTGCAGTGCCAATATGTGGAAAAACAGTATTTGCATTGCCTTCCTTCTGATCCCAACATTAGGAAAGAGTGGATGAACTTTTTTTTTTATGATGTTCCAGGCCACGTCAGTAAGAACTTTGTCCTACAGTATGTTCACTTAATTTTACTGGATGAACTTTGAATATTGAAACTAAAAGACAATGCTGTGCCAACTATATTGGATCCAACAGTAATGTCGCAACACAAATGTAACTGCTTTCATTACGTGGTCACTATTGCTTTGTCTCTTCTTACAGATTGTTTGATATTGAGTTCCTACAATCCGCCACACCTATTCAAACGGAGCGTTCTGATGAGGGGGGTTAAAAACAGGACAGAAAATAGCTTATTACTTCTAAATTATGATGTTTTTGATGTAAACATTTTGATAGCATTATAAGTGGACCTCAGAGAAGAGTACAAAATAAAAAAGGCAGTTCATGACCCCTTTAAAAATGAAATTAAAACTGCCAGTAGGTGGCAGCAAGTCACTGATTTTATCACTGAATCATTCATTAAATTGATTCATTTCAAATGACTGATTTATTCAGGAATGAAGCAAGTGACCTATATTTATGAATCGGTAATTGAATAATTGATTCACTAGATTTGTTTAAAAACACACGTTCATTCATAAACGAAATAGCGATGTGCAGCAGTGACTGAGTACTCAAGTACTCAGCCGTGACAGCGACGATTGATCATGAAATCAATGATCGTGTGGGTTTAAAAAAAATTCTGATTGGTTATAGCAGCACTTTGGCCGGCACCCAAAGTATAGACGTGAGAAGAGAGAGAAGCATGGCTTCGAAGTCACGTAGTGAGATCTGGGTTAGCTACATATCTGATTAATCTAATATAGAGTGTGTTAGGATATTAACATTTATTATCATGCTGAATGCGCTGCAGATTATCAGTATTTAGTTTCATGCTCAAATGCAATGCCCGACATTGACTGTCCGAGTTATTTGAGATGGTCATATTGCTTTTAGATGTTTCTTTTTTTTAAATACTGATGTTAATAGTGCAGAATTGCTTTTTTTTTTCGTCATATTTGTTCAACAGTAGGCATACTTCAATTAAAATTGTTTTCATAATTCGTATGGCTTCGAAAATGCACAGGCGATTTCAGGAATCTCTTGATAATGTAGTTGAAAATATAGCACAAACCTGCCATAAACATAGCATTATAATGACAACTTTATAGAATGTGAAATCTATAGTAAATTCTGTCTGCTTTCTTTGCCCGTGCTTCAGCTGTTATGAAAGTGCATGACGGCAGGAGCTCTCTCTCGCTATAGCACGCAACTTAAAGTTCACTGGCATTTGCATCCTTTTGTGCAGATACAAGTTGTAATGTTACGTCTATGTTATGTATCTAAGTTATCTGATTAATATCATAGGATGTGTAATCATAATCTAACAGTGTTTCTGTAACATGGAAGCGTGACAACTGGGTTGAGGATCCACGTGCAGGCTTTATTATAAAGAGTGTAGTCACAAACGTAGTCAGACAGGCAGGGTCGAACACCAGCAAACAATATCATCCGAGGCGAAGACAAAAGAGTAATCCAAAAACAGGCAATGGTCAAAGCAGGCAGCAAACAATATAATCCAAGGCAGAGGCAAAAGAGTAATCAACAAACAGGCAATGGTTAGGGCAGGCATTGAACAATCATGAAACAAGGAAACAGTCCAGGGACAGAAACACAGGCAGGGCAAAACTGGAAAACTAGTAAAACACGGGAACAAAAACTGAAACTATGATTTGAGCACGTGTCCGACTTAAATAGTCCTCCTAATGGGAAATGGGTGGAGTCCGTAATTGGTTCCTAGGCAAGGGGTATATGGGAAATGGAGTCCAGAATGAATGGCAACAGTATGGGATGGAGTGCCCTCTAGAAGTGCTAATGGGCATTCCACCTAGAGATTGTAACAGTTCTAATCATGTGTTCATGTTTTCATAGACAGGTTTTAATGTCATATTTTTATTTTTAACATTCATTTTCACAATAGTCTTCAGATATTTTCATTATCTCCATGAGAGCCATGCCCCACACATGATCTTTGAAACCTATCGATGATCGAAATGAGAAATTGCCAAAAATGCCCATGCCTAAAATGAAACAAAGCTGTTTGTGAATGACGATGCGGCTCAGCTGTTGCTTTGTTTAAAACTATTTTCGTTGATGAAATAGAGCAAAATCATGCAGTAGTGTTATAGTCAATGTAAGTCACTTAATATTATCTTCTTGTTTATTAAACTATCGTAATTAAATCAATATCACATTTGCAAACTCCCTTAATAATCATTAAAAGCTGTCACTCCCTTTAGTTGATCGCAATCTCACAAAGTTCCATCATAATCAACAAAGCTCCCTACACTGCACAATGAATCTCTTATTTCCACCATGTCTACACTTTATTATATTGAGATAATTTGTGAGCTTGCATAACTCAGCACTGAACAAAACACCAGTGTTTTGAGCAGTGAGTGGATTCTGATTAACATTGCATTCAAGGAATCAACAGATATGTCTGTGATAAATTACTCAACAGTGCAAAAACACGCAAGTCGAAACATTTGACGCACCCCTGAACACAAACATAAATATGATGATCGGGTCAGTCGCACTGGTGCTCTTAAATATTTTTTCATAGTTGCACGCAGTAGTTTTCAGTCGCAAATGCAACTGAAATGGTTGTACTGAAGAGCCCTGCAACTATGTGACCTGTCCTAATATAATATATAAAATGTATGTTACATCTCTAAAAAAACCACAAGTGGTGCAATTAATCACTTAAACAGGCATGCGACTGGTAAAGGACATTGATGTTGCATACAGGGCACATAAAATCCAACTCACAGAATCACGATCAGATTTTTTCTACATCCTGCATTAAATTTATATTTTGACCTTACTATTCGGGGAACAGACACAGTCTTTATAGATTGGACAATGCAAGTACTTCTATCATTTAAGTGGGTAGAACAAAAGCCATCATAGCAGTTATTTGGGAAGTCGTGGCCTAATGGTTAGAGAGTCGGACTCATAACCCAAAGGTTGCGGGTTCGAGTCTCATGCCGGCAGGGATTGTGGGTGGGGGGGAGTGAATGTACAGCGCTCTCTCCCACCTTCAGTACCACGACTGAGGTGCCCTTGAGCAAGGCACCGAACCCCCAACTGCTCCCCGGGCGCCGCAGCATAAATGGCTGCCCACTGCTCCGGGTGTGTGTTCACTGCTGTGTGTGTGCACTTTGGATGGGTTAAATGCAGAGCACTAATTCCAAGTATGGGTCTCATGTCACGTCACGTCACGTCACTTTCACTTTCACTTTCACTGTCACTTTCACTTGAGAATTGGCTTGCACTTTTTGTGTGATATAGATTGTTAACTATATTAAATGGCATTAGATTAGATGGCATTTTCGCCATCTACAATTTAGAATGCCTGGGATTTTGAGTTTTAATAGACTAATAAATCAAGGTGCGTGCACTCTGTGTGTGATTTGGTGATATAGCATACTTGATAATATCAGATCGCACATCATTACAACAACACTTTTTTTTAAATCAATATATTTATTATTTTCACATCAACAATTTACAGAATCAGTACAATTTACAAGTAAACATTCTTTCCTAACCACCCTTCCACCCCCACCCCATCCTCACTAGACAGAACACTTAAATGAACATTATTGCGAGGCATTGAGCTGGTGTGTAAAATAAGAAAAAAGGAAAAAGACAAATGAAAAAAAGAAAAAATACAAATAATACAAATAAATACATAAATAACAATACTGATAATAAATAAAGAAATTAAAGTCAAGAAGGGTTACATTATCACATCAGCATTTTCAGTCAATGTAACATCCAAATTATTCACGTATGCAATAAATTTGCCCCAAATCTTGACAAACATTGACTTTTTTTTTCAGATTAAACATTTTTTCAACAGGCACGTAGGACGGAAGTTCTCTAAGCCATACAATAGGCCTTGGTGGTTCTTCTGATTTCCATTGTATAGCTATACATTTCTTTGCTGCTATCAGCGCCATCTTAACTAAACGTAAATTCTTCCTTTGATCAGGTTGAAGAATTGATTCATCCCCCAATAATATAAATCTCGGGTCATATGGAAGCCTAACATTAGTAATTTTGTCAATAGTTTGTATTATATTTCTCCAATAAATTTTAAGTTCAGAACAAGTCCAAAACATATGCAATAATGTACCCACCTCCTTTTTACATCTAGGGCAACATTCTGAATACGAATCACTGATCTTGTGTAATCTTTCAGGTGTATAATATACTCTATGTATAATATTGAACTGCATTAATCTATGCCTACTATTAAATGAAAACGTTAAAGCACTTTCACAGATGAGTTCCCAAGTATCTTGTTCAAAAGTACATTCCAGATCTTTTTCCCATTTAAGTCTTGAAGATGATACATCCTCCCCATACAAGTCAATGAAATTGGTATACATATAACACAAAACCTTTAGATCCTTTTTTCTCTCTTATAGTGCTATCTATTGGGAGTAAAGAAAGAGACCTTAAATGACCTTTATTCTAATAAAAACTTTATTCTCAATTGTTCAAATGTCATTAGTGTGTCCTCCTCATATAAATCTCCAAACACTTGTTCTTCCCTTTTTATACCAATATTGTGTTATCCCATCTCTTAATGCCTCAGGAAGAGATGGGTTGTAGTGAAAAGGAGTATTGTTATATAATGATAGTAGCCAATTATATTTTTTCCTGATCTCAAACCCCAATTTGCAAGTGTGTCTAATGAATGGGTTGTTAACTACTTTCGTAACACAAGTCAATGGGATGAACAGAGCCTTATCTAGAGGTATTTCCCCTGCATGATATCTTTCAATTTGTATCCATGCAGGTGGCAAAGTACTATTCATCTGCCAAAACCATACCGCTCTCATTTGTGCTGCCCAAAAATAAGACACAAAATCTGGAAGTTGTAATCCACCTTTTTTAGATGACATTTGTAATGTTTTAAAGGGGTCATATGATGCTTTTTTAAAGATCATTATTTTGCACTTTTATTAATATGAATTTTATAACCAGATATATCTCTAAATTTTTCCAACAATTGAGATAAAGTAGGCAGAGATGATTCAGGATTAGTTAGATATAACATAACATCATCCGCGTACAATTATATTTTGTGTACACAGCCTCCTAACCTCTAGCCCAGATATTGATTCGTTTGCCCGTATTGCTATGGCCAGGGGTTCCACTGCCAATGCAAAAAGTAGTGGAGACAGAGGACATCCCTGTCTGGTTCCCCTTGATAAATGAAAGTGCAAAGATAAATCGGAGTTAGTACAGACGGTTGCCGATGGACTTCTATACAACATTCGAATCATATCAATAAATTTGGGACCTAAATTTATTTTATGCAAAATAGCTATCAAATAAGGCCATTCTACTCAGTCGAATACTTTTTCTGCATCTAAAGAAAGCGCAATCACCGGAGAATCCATTTGTTTTGCCGAGTAAGTAATGTTCATTAACCTCCGTATATTATCGAAAGATGATCTATTTTTAATAAATCCAGTTTGATCCATATGAATTAAACTAGGCAAAACCCCCTCTAAACGTAATGCAATCATTTTAGTAAGAATTTTATAATCAGAATTAAGTAGCGAGATCGGCCGATATGAGGTACATAGATTAGGGTCTTTGCCAGGTTTCAGGAGGACTGTAATTAAAGCCTGATTTAAAGTCTCTGGTAATTCTTTTTTATAAATTGCATTGAAAGCAATGGGTCAGCTAATTTAGAAAAAAAAGTTTTATAAAAATCCATCGAAAATTCATCGTTTTATCCCCGGCTAGTGCAGCAACTGCAGACTGAATCTCTTCTTTCGAAATTTATTTTTCCAGTTCTTCTCGGTCATTATAACATAAGACTGGGATATCCAATTTGCTTAAAAAGTTTTGGATTTCAGCTTCCTCTACTCCTTGAGACTTATACAGCAATTTATAAAAATCTAAGAATTCTTGGTTAATTAATTTTGGGTGTTTGATACTTTTATTATCTGAAGAGCATATTGTAGTTATAGATTTACAAATTTTTTCTTTTCTTATTTGCCATGCTAACACTTTTCCAATCTTATCACCGTGTTTGTAATACCTCTGTCATGATCTGAGAAGTGCATTTTCTGCTTCTTTAGATGACAAAATATTGTATTCCAATTTTTTAGACTGCAATTGTTGAAACAGCTGAGTATCCTTAGTCTTGGATTGTTCTCTTTCCATTGTTAAAATGTCTTTTTCGAGCAATTGTGATTGTTTTTGATATTGTCTTTTCTTACTGGAAGAATAATTAATGATTTGGCCCCTTAAGAATGCCTTCAAAGCCTCCCAAATTATACCCGAAGAAGCAAAATTTCTATTTGTAATCAAAGTTGTCTATATTATTATTTATAAAGCCCAACGCTTCATCATTGTTTAATAAATGGCCACTAAATCGCCAAAGTTTACAATTTGACAGTTCTGGAGTATAATGCACTGAGATAAGTAAAGGAGCATGATCTGACAATATTCTTGGTAAATAATCCCATAGTTCAATCAAATAATCCTTCGCCATTGGAACAAAAAAATAGTCAATTCTGGAATAATTATTGTGCCTATGTGAGTAGAAAGAATATTCTTTTTTTGTTTTATTCCTAAATCTCCATAGATCTATTAAGTTAAAACTTGAGAGTTCGTATTTTAAGGCTTTGGCAACTTGACTTAATGGTGACACTTTAGTGGATGATCTGTCTAATACTGGGTCTAAGACTACATTTAAGTCTCCTCCAATTATTAGCTCTGCAATAGGGCATGCACATTTGAAGAATATATTATGAATAAAATCAGCACCCTCCATTTCAGGACGGTATACATTTACTAAGGTTATTCTTTGCATCGCAATCGTTCCTCTTAAAATAATATATCTGCCGGATTTGTCTTTATCAACAGATTCCATTTGAAAGGGTATATTTTTATCAGTAAGTATAACCACCCCTCTGGATTGTGATGTAAAAGAAGAAAAGAAAATCTGTCCAGGCCACTGTTTTTTAAGATTTTGATGTTTAGAATCAGTCAAGTGTGTTTCTTGTAGCAAAGCAATTCCAATGCTATGTTTTCTGAGGTATAGAATTACTTTTTTCCTTTTAAGTCTTTGATTTAACCCATTGACATTCCAAGTAACATACTTATATTTCAGTGTACTTGACATTAACTATATTTTTTGTTCTATTTCCATCTTAGGGCACTTTAAGAACTTATCCAACCAACCAACCAACCCAAAAATCTAATTAATTAAACGTGTTCTGTTCAACCCCCCACATAAGACACGTTGTTATTGCATAGCTGTCTTTTGAGTGCGCTGAATTCTTGTCGCTTTCTAAACAAAGTCGATGACATGTCGCGAAATATCATGATAGTAGAATTGCCATAGGTGAGCTTGCCCCTTTCTCTGGCCACATTGAGGATCTTAAGTGTGTCTCCATATCGAAGTAGACGAATCAGAATGGCCTGTGGTTTGCCGTTTTCCGCTGGTCGTCGTTGCAAAGTGCGATGAGCTCTTTCAATTTCGTAAATCTCGTCCTCCTGTCCCAGAATCTTAGGCAGCCATTCCTTTAAAAAATCTACGGCGTTTCTGCCTTCCACTCCCTCTGGGAAACCAACAAGACGTAAATTCTGATGACGAGATTGATTCTCAAGTTCATCAATTTTATCTTTCAGCTGTTTAATTTCGTCGTCAACAGCCAATTTGACATCCCCGACATCTTTGTGAAGGCCGGTTACCGCTTGGTTTCTACATACACCATTCTCAGATTTATTGACTGTAATTCGTTACCCATTTTCTCCAAGGATTCTGCGAACTTACTCAGGCGTCCGTCGATTAACTCCTGAATTCTGAGAAAACCTTTTTCCATTTCTGCATGGAACCATGGCGGCGGGTCGGACAGTGGCAGTCTCGTTTCCTGAGTTTCTTCTTTTTTATTGTCCGTTTTCTTTGGATTCGGCATATTTATCGGAATATTCGAAGTTATTATTTTAGATAAAGTACTTTGTCGTAATAAATGTCTTTAGGCAAGGTTATTTAGATAGAATTATTCGGGAGCTCTAAACGCTGCGTCTCACTGTAGCGCCGCCATAACCGGAAGTCCATTACAACAACACTTACCATATTATCGCAGACGATGCAGGAACATAACACCTATTGCTTAACATTGTCAATTTTGTTTATATAACCCAATAACTCCAATCACAATCCAAGTAATATCTATTTTCAATTAGTGCTGTCAAACGATTAATCGCATCCAAAATAAAAGTTTTTGTTTACATAATATATGTGTGAATACTGTGTATATTTATTATGTATATATAAATACACACACATGCATGTGGGTCAAAGACGTTAAGATGTCCGCATCAAAAGAAATGTACTAAAGTGATTTTATGTCCATAGAAAGCACATTAAATGCAAGTAAAGTGTCTACATTTAAGGTTTCAAATACGTTTTTTAAGGAATAAAATGTCAAAATTTGGTTGAAATAATGTTCCATTGTCATTCAGTGTAACACTTATAATTATGTAAAAATTCAAACAACATGCTTATTCTGACCTGTACATATTAAAATATATAAAAGAATAAGTGAGCATATTAAATTTTATTGGGTTTTAAATGCGTAAAAAATTCTTACTGACAAATGGGCAAAACCTAGGATAGTGGCAAATTTAAAAAATGTAAAATAAAAACTAATTAGTATTTGGGGTGAAAATAATTAGTTTTTTAATGTCATAAATTTATTTTTGTTGTAAATATGCCTGACAAGATTGTTACACTGAATGACATTTTAGTGGGTGTCTTCTGTAAATCAGGGGAAAATGTATGATATGTATTTTTTGCTCAGAAAAACAAAAACAAAAACACAATTACATTAAACAGAAACCTTTTTAATTTTTACATTTTTCTTTTTTTTTGGAAAAACAACAATTTAAAGCAGTATTGTTTTTATGCTTAAACCCTTTTTTCGTCTTTGACCCATGTATATATTTAGGAAAAATATGTGATATAATTTATATGAATATAAATATATACATGTAAATATTTTCAAAATATATGCTGTATGTGTCGCTGTATGCTGCGTGAAAGACGTGTGCACTCTGACGTAAACAAGCACGGACAAGAAGCACATGGCAGAACATGTGAGAGACGCTCTGGATGAAAGCGCACTTTCACTCTCTGACAGCAGATGGCGCCACAACCAGTAAAACCAGTTAGATGGCAGCAGAGGACCACTCATTAACTCATTTGCCATAATTTGACTATTATAACAAATTTTAGCACTTATATTCACTGAGGAAATACAGCAAGTGCAGGAAAAGTCACATGAAAAGTCTCATTGATTATCCATTGATGTTGATTATTGATTATCCGAACACAAACAAGTGGCTCTTTCTCACACACATTCAAAACTGTCATGTTGTTAGCATGTAAGTTGACCAATCAGTAAGATCCACATATTTGATCACATGCCCAAGAGCACCTGCTGTTACATAAAACTATGGCTGAGAAATCACTTGTGAGCTCCTACAACAGCAGAAATAGCGTATGCCTAGCATTTATTCTACTTTTTTATTTCATGCCTCTTTTCTTCATTAAAGCTTGAACTATGAAATGAATAAACATCAACAAAAAAGACTGTTCTTTTTATTAATATATGCTTCATATAAAGTAAATAAAAAGTGTTTTGATCAGACATTCTATATGCTTCACTGGTTATTTTAGCACTTTAAGCATCTGGAAAAACTTATAGGGCCCTCTGGTAATGTTTTAAATTGGTTAAAAAAATATAGCACAGAAAGGAACTTTTAGTGAATACAGGTGACTGTACATAAAACGTACTATCAAATATTATTTGGTGTTCCACAAGGATCAATTCTTGGGCCAGTTCTATTTTCATTATATATGCTCCCTTTGGGCAGCATAATTCAGAAATACAACATGCTGATGACATAAATTATATTTCAGTTGAGCTCAGAGACACTGTTGTAATGGAGAGGTTGTCCAGCATTGTAAAGTGGATGAATGCAATTCCCTTTCGATACTACACTCGTACTGCGATCTTGCTAGACGCATATGGGAAAAAAGCCTTTTTTCTCCTGAACTGAAGCCTTTTCATTCACGTGGTGAAACTGCACGGCCATTGGTTCGTGCAGTGTATTAAAAACGAACCAATGGCTAGGCAGCAGAACTGCACGAGCCTATGGCGACGAAGCCCGCCAGAATGGGCGGGGCATCTGGCTATATAAGCGGGCGTTCGCCACAGGATTCTCAGATTTCTTCTCCTTCAGCGACGACTCTACGTCTTCAAGTTGATCCGAAGCCGCTCGCCATTGACACGCCTTCACAGCTGGAATCGGGACCTCTCAGCACGGCTGACCTGCTTCTCCGCCGCTTCAGCGACGCAGCAGTTCCGGTCCGTTTCCCCTGCCGCCATCCGGCGATACTAAAAGGGCTACTAAAAGAGTTTGGCGTTGTTGCAAATGCCACGCTGTTACTGCGGTTCGTGCGGGTCTCCCCTGCACGCCGATGACGGCCACACGGAGTGCGTTTCCTGCTTGGGGAACTCCTTCCAGATCCCCTGCCACCATCCAGCGATCTAAAAGAGCGATTTTAAAAGAGCTAATTTTGCGGTGTTGATGCAAATGCCGCCCCGTTTCTGTCGCTCATGCAGGGCTCCCCATGCATGCCACTGATGGTCACAGCGAGTGCATCTCATGCTTGGGGAGATCCTACACTGAAGATGCGCTCACGGAGACGGAATGTCCTCATTGCGAGGATATGAGTATCTCTGTGCTCGTGGGCAGCTTTCTTTTCAGAAAGCGATTCCGCCCCTCGCGTCCTCCCGTTTTCTTCCTCCCAGGAGCCTGCGAGGAAAAAACAGCGGGGCAGAGGGCTCGAGCGACCTGCTGCAAGCGAGCCCGCGTCGGCCCAGATCCCGCGTGCCTCGCTCTCGCCCCAGAGAGAGTATTCTCCCGTCCTTTTCTCCCAGTCTGATCAGTGTCCCTCTGCTGGTGCGAGCGACCTGATCTCATTTGGGGGAAATGAGGACGAGCTGCTTGATGACAGCATGTCATTGGCAGCATCGGATGCAGAGGAGCTGTTGGGCTCGGTGAATGACCCCACCCCCTCGCCATCGTCTGTGCCCAGTGCCACCAAAGACGGGATGTATACCGAGCTTCTCCGTATCCTCTCCAAAGCGGTTGAAGAGCTGGGTTTAGAGTGGTCTCCACCAGAGGAGCCCTCATGCATCTCCCCTAAATGAGTCAGTGGCCGTGCATCTCTGCCAGCCCACGGCCATCGGCGGGAGAGCAAAGGCCGCTCACCCATCCAAGCCGTGTAGGACCACTTCAGCTCTCGCTGGACGCGCCTACACTTCAGCTGGACAGGCGGCTTCGGCGCTTCATTCAGTGGCGGTCTTCCAGGTCTTCCAGGCCAAGATCCTCGCATCCTCCGATGAGTCTTGCCTGGACCCCACGACCCTCAGAGATCTGAGGAGCGCAACCGACCTGGCTCTGCGTGCCACCAAGACCACCGCCCAGGCGATCGGGAGATCGATGGCCAGCCTTGTGGTGCTCGAGCGCCATTTGTGGCTGAC
>NW_015555719.1:163666-164767 GCF_001515605.1 Sinocyclocheilus anshuiensis
CTCGCCACGCGGGCCGAGGCCTGGCAGGCCATCCCCGGAGTGTCGAGATGGGTTATGGGGATAATAAAATGAGGATATTCACTCCAATTCGCTCGAAGACCCCCGCGCTTCAGCGGCGTGGTCCCCACCTCAGTGCAAAGCAAGGACGCTCACGTTTCAGAGGTGATGAATTTGCTGGCAAAAGGAGCCGTGGAAATAGTTCCTCCAGCCCAGAGCGAGTCAGGCTTCTACAGCCGTTACTTCCTCGTCCCCAAAAGAGATGATGGCCTCCTGCCCATCCTCGATCTCAGACACCTGAATCATGCCCTCATGAAAAGGTCATTCAGGATGATTACACTGAAACAGGTTGTTCCCGAGCCAGCGAATATAGAATATCGTCCCCAGCCAGCGAATTTCGAATATAACCCTCATTTTCAACTCAGCCCAAATGAGAGCTGTAGTCACGCCGGAACGGGCTCCTTCGAGATTGGTACCACTCGCCCTCTCAAAGCGTTTCAAAGCATACTGGGCCTCATGGCGGCGGCATCGCCAGCGCTACAGTTGGGTCTGCTGTGTATGCGCCCCCTTCAGCGCTGGTTGAAACCACGGGTTCCATCCCATGCGTGGCGTCACAGACGCCTGTAGATCAGGGTGAGTCAGGCCTGTGTAACAGCCCTGGCCCCCTGGAAGAACTCCCGCTGGATGGAACAGGGCGTGGCCATGGGGATGGTTTGCAGAAGGACAGTTGTCACAACAGACGCCCCCAACTCAGGTTGGGGGGCGTTGTGCGAGAGCATACCGAATTTCGGCCACTGGTCGAAGGCGGAAAAAGGCTTCCACATCAACTGCCTGAAAATGCCACGATTGGCCCAACCTCCTTGCTTTTCCCCCGATCGCTCTGATCCCATAGGTAATCAGGCGAGTGAGGGAACAAAAACACAAGGTTCTCCTGGTGGCCCCCCTTTGGATGAACCAGCTGTGGCTATCAGAGCTAACTCAGCTATTGATAGTGGCCCCTTGGCCTGTTCCGCTGAGACAGTATCTCCTCTCTCAAGCGAATGGGACAATATGGCATCCTTGGCCCGACCTATGGGCCCTGCACCTCTGGCCGCTCGACGGGAG
>NW_015555719.1:165147-176523 GCF_001515605.1 Sinocyclocheilus anshuiensis
TCGAGCCGCTACAGTCTGCCAACATTCGGTCGCTATCGCTGAAGACTGCTCTGCTTCTAGCACTGGCATCAGTAAAGTGAATAGGGGACCCGCAGGCGCTCTTTATTAGCCCTGCCTGCCTGAAATTCGAGCCTAATGACGCTAAAGTCGTCCTGAAACCAAGGCACGGTTACGTACTTAAGGTGCTCTCTACTCCGTTCAGAGCACAAGGCATTATGCTCTCTGCGCTTCCTCCAACTGAAGAGGACAGAGAGCTGTCTCTGCTCTGCTCCGTCAGAGCTCTGAGAATCTATATTGAGAGTTCCGCCCCCTATAGACGTGTGTGTCCATTGCGGATAATTGTGAGGCAGCCAGCTGGGCCTCGCCATCCACATTCGCAAGTTTTTATAACCTGGAAGTCCTGGCCTTGCAGGCCAGGGTCCTTTCCGCTTAAAGTGACATGCGCTGCGTAAGCAGATCTGGCAGAGAGCCCTTGGCCGTATCACGCTCAAGCTCTCTGGCATTGTTTCACCTGTTAGCTCTCGACCCCTGGGTGTTGGAGTTACAGGAGTACTCTGGAACGATTAACCTGGCCGGGTGTGACCTCGGGAAGCTCAGCCCGTCTTAGCCTTGGGTTGTTGTTAACTTCTCTATGGGCATTGGTTGCTTATGGAAGTTTTATACTTTTAGTCGTTCCACTACATTAGCACGGCGTGATTGTACTGTGTTCCCATATGCGTCTAGCAAGACGCAGTATGAGTCTAGTATTACTAACTAGGTTACTAATGTAACCTCGGTTCCCTGAGATACGGGAACGAGTACTGCATTGCTAGCCGTGCTATGTAGCTGCACGACTCAGTTGTCGCTTCAGTCGAGGTAACCTACCGTGCAGTTTCACTGCGTGAATGAAAAGGCTTTAGTTCAGGAGAAAAAAGGCTTTTTTCCCATATGCGCCTAGCAAGACGCAGTACTCGTTCCCATATCTCAGGGAACCGAGGTTCCGTTAGCAACCGAGTACGTTTTTTTTTAAACTGAACGAAAACTGAAATTCTTATTATAGCTGCTGCTGCTGAACTTGATGCGAATCTGATACTGCTTTAAATGTGACTCATAAATAATATATCGCCTTTTTTGTAACTTTGTGACTTAACTGACGACATAACCACGACATTGCATGCTTGTAGTTTCTTTCATGCTTTGAAATGAAATGATAAAGGCTACAGCATGCGCTGTCGTATTTGTGCATGCAATTGAAGAGCACATGCTAGGAGTGCAGCAGTTCGCTGTTGTTCTACTGATGCTCCTCGTCACTGGTACCATTTCCGCGCTCGTTTGACTCGCACCTGGTGCTGAGGTGACATGGGCTGCATCCCAAAACTTAGGCAGCTGACTTGTTGCCTCGCTGCCCTATAAGGCAATGACTTACAGGCAGCGTTTGCGCATGAAGGCACCTCATGAAACTGATTTCGGACAGACTTCTGAGGCAGAGTAACGGTTTAATGATCTACAGCTAAATATAGAGAGCTTTGGTGATAACTAAGTGAATATTTAATTACTGCAATATTAATTTCTCGCTAGAAATGACATTAAAAGTGGAAAACGTTGATCAAAAACTTACATTTACACGTTGTACGTTGCACATGACCACCGACCGCAACTTTCAGATGCCATCTTGATTTTTTAGCTTAACTGTCACAGAATGGAACACACAGGATTGTGGGATATCAAAGGCAGGGAAGGATACATCTATGTTGCCTTGAAAAATCGGCCAGATGAAGGCATCTCAGGAGACAGGAACTGAAGCTAACATTGAATTCGGACGTGCCTTGATGCCTTCCTACCTTGGAATGCGTCTTCCGAAGGCAGCATTTTTCAGTTTTCGGATGCAGCCGTGGAGTGCGCGTCTGAAAAGTCTTCTGTTTGATGTGCTCGTAAAGACGTTCTGCGCATCTAAATAAACAATTCTTTAGCAGTTGTGTGTGGGGTGGCCAAACCTAGCTCCGCCCCTTTGTTAATTGCGTAAAATGTTGAATATTTTCTTATATCTGTGGAGCCCTATAAAATCTGTTTCACCCTACGTTTTAGTGGACTTCATGCATTGAATGGTTGCTGTTTTTTTTTTACCAGTTTAGTGGTTACACAGTTTTTATATATTTTTTAAATATTTGATACTTTTTTTTTTTATATTATATTTTTAAAATATAAACATTTTGTTTAACATTATACTAGAAGTAGGTAAAAAAAATTAAATAAAATGAAGGTATAAAACTGAAGTATAAAACGAAAGGGTGCCAATAATCCTAAAATAGTTCTCGTAGTAAGAATGTAATAACATTTTCTTTCAATTATTTTACTTCCATTAAAGATGTACAGACTCTGGAGGAGCTGAGTTTATGTGTGCTGTCTTGGCTGAAGGAAGTGGTGAAGGAAAAGCATCACTGGAGGGAGATTACTGAGGCCCAAGTGCAGCTGCTCAGAGACTTTGCCTTCCAGGAGTGGCTTTGTTCCCAGAGCCTGGAGCACTACTATCACACGTGAGTTCACATACACATCATTGTCACTCAAAAAACATCAACAGCTATGTATACATCAGCTTTCTAGTGGGAGAATGAGAAGAAGGGATCACATTGTTAGTGATTTCAGAGTTTATTGTGACGGCAGAGTGATGGATGAAAGAATGAGAGGAGGTCTGGTCAAGCCAGGTTCAAGTGCACCCCACATTAAATGTGTCACGCTACGGTGTAGATCAGGGTTCCTCAAATCTTGCCCTGGAGGGCCAATGTGCTGCAGAGTTTAGCTCCAACCCTGATCAAACTCACCTACCTGTGATTTTCTGATGATCCTGATGACATTGATTAGCATGCTCAGGTGTGTTTGATTAGGGTTAGAGCTAAACTCTGCAGGAAAGTGGATCTTGTGGGCTAGATTTGAGGATCCCTGGGCTGCATCCGAAAACTCTAAAATGCTGCCTTCGGAGGCAGAATCCAAATTCTGCTTTACTTCCTGTCTCCGGAGGTACCTTCTTCTGATTGAATTTTGAAGGCAGCATAGATGTATCCTTCGCTGCCTTTGATATCCCACAATCCTGTGCGTTCAATTCCGTGACAGTTGAGCTAAAAAATAAAGATGGCATCTGAAAGTTGCGTTTGGTGGCCAGTTTGTGTGTAAATGTATATTTCTGACTAACTTTTTGCACTTTTGATGATATTTCTAGCGAGAAATCAGTATTTTAGTGATTACATTTTCATTTACTTATCACAAAAACTCATTCTATTTTGTTGTAGATCATTAAACTGTTATGCTGCCTCAGAAGCCTGTCCGAAATCAGTTTCATGAGGTGCCTTCGTGCAAAAACGCTGCCTGCAAAGTCATTGCCTCATATGGCAGCGAGGCAGCAAGTCAGCTGCCTAAGTTTTCGGATGCAGCCCTGGTGTAGATGAACACACATGAAGATGATGAAGGTTGACAGTCTTTAATAAATCCACATATAGGTAGTCCACACAGAGGAAGGTAGTAACAATCAACGAGACCCAACAAACTGAAACTGAACAGACAGGAATTTAAATACACAGACCAATGAGGGACTAATGATTAAATTAACTAGACACAGGTGAACTGACTAACATAATCAAGGGGAGACAGGAATTAGGTCAAGGGAACACATGAGGAATGAAAACAAACTAAAGTCCATGTGGTTGTGACAAAATGACGATGCTCCTTACCATGTTACTTCTGAGAAAGTACAGCTCCTGTAGCCATCTCTGACGTGTCTGTCTGCTTGATAAATGGCAGAGAAAGTCAGGAAGTTCAAACATTCACTCATCCATCTATCCTGTCTGTTATATAATGGCTCTTCTTTATACTGTATTTCGGCAGCCTGAAGACCCTGGGCTGCACTACCCTGGATGATCTAGCACAGTTTGACAGCCAGCTTCAGCTTTCTCTAGCAGCGTGGGGCTATTACTACGAGGATTACATCAAACTGTCCACAGGTGTGAGGGTCCTCCAGGCATCTAAGGGAAGTAGAGATCAAGACTACGAGATTCAGCTGGTGCACAGCCTTGCTGAGAGGCGGCTGAATGAGAAGTGGTCTTTTGGTATGTATCCTATTGTTCGAATTTACCTCGAAAGGGTTCATCGGATGTCCATTTTTCACAAGTTGATATGATTCTTTAGGGTCTTAATGAAAAGTCTATAACGTACTTTGTGTTAAGTAAAACAGTGGTTCCCAACCCTGGTCCTGGAGGCCCCCCAATACTGCACATTTTGCATGTCTCCTTTCTCTGACACACCAATTTCAGGTCTTGGAGTCTCTACTAATGAGCTGAAGATCTGAATCAGGTGTGTTTGATTAAAAAGACATGCAAAACATGCAGTGTTGGTGTGCCTCCAGGACCAGGGTTGGGAACCACTGGTCTAAAACAACACCCTTTTAACCTGTCAAAAACAGCTCTGTTCACAGCAAGCCATTATGGTGCATTTCTCTTTAAATGATAATGAGCTCTGCTCACCCTGCCCCTTTCTTCTGTGGGGTACGCAGTTCTGTGAGAGACTGTAAACTTTAGCCGCATTCATCGTGAAACTTTCTAACTAGCACATTATTAGGAAAAGCAATTTTCTAAATTAATTAAAAAAACGTATACTCACTACTTATGTAGGTGAGGCTGGATCACGAATGATTCGTGCGAACATAGACTAATTTAGGTAGATTGGGGGTGCATTCCCTTAAAAAAACAAAGGTAATCCACTGCGTCTTCAGCAGCTCAGATGTCAGGAATAAATTACGACTGCTATGTTCATTATTACATCCAACAACAAAACACCTCAATTGCTTAGGAGTCATTCTGGGGTGTATTCCAGAAAGCATGGTTAACTTACCGTCAGCTAAACCCTGAACTTTCGTTTGATTAGCCCCAAACCTTGCTTACTCGAGGTATGTGGTTCCAAAAACGCATCCGGGAGTAAGTTCATTCAACTCAGAGTATGTTCCTGGTTAAGACTCAAGACATTCTCAACAGAGCGACGAATCGACGAGTCACTATGGAAACGGACGCTAAGAAAAAGCGTGCCATGCTGTTTCTTTCTTCTTCTTTTGTTCAATGGTCGTTTACATGCTTAGTGCATATCCACCACCTAATTGATGGTTGTGCAATCTTTTTTTTTTTCCCGTTTAATCTTTAATTCTTGAGAATATGAATTATATTGTTTGTTTGATGCTAATTATATATTAAGTCATAGATAAAGGGACGTGACAGTACTGAAACACTGTCTAAGCTGTTCGCCAATCACAGCGCACTGGGACAGCTAACCAATCACAACACATTTTGTTTTTCGGAAGGCGAACCTTCATCAAAGCCGGAACTAATCGAGCCGTTTGTGCCAGGCTGGGGAGAAAGGTATTTTAATAATGTACATTATGTGAAAAATAATGTGTTTTTCGAACCACAAAGCATGAGAGCATGTTCTAGTACACCCCCAAAACAAAATCGAGACTTTGTAAAAGAGCATAATAGGATCCCTTTAAAGTTTGTCAATCGCACATCTCCAGTGAGGCTGAACTCTCCTCCTGTCCGCATTCAATTCAGAGCACACAGAGCACACGCGATCATGCAGGATACACATGCACACTTCACAAGATCTCACAACTGGATCCGACTAAGTTTGCAAGGTTTGCGAAATTAAATGTTCATTAGTCATTCAAAGATTTGTTTAAATGATATAAATGCGTATTTGCTGAATGCTGACAGCAAATGAGAAAGTATTATAATGTTTGCCTTTCTATTACTAATAATATTAAAGCAATCGTTATAATACTTTTTTGTATACATTTTAATTCCTTTTGTTTAACAGTTCTGTCTGATTATTAGATAGACTTCTATCTATATTAGACAGAACTGAATGACAACAGCGAACAAGAGGGAGAATGTGAGCACTGTGTGCTCTGGCGCACAGTTCTCAGCGCTGCCAAAATAAAAGTCCCGCCTCGAACACATCGGCCAAACAGAAAAACTTATCGGCCGATGCCGATATTTGAAAAATGCCAAATATCGGTCGACCACTAATGTCACCACTAATGTCACATAACCTGCTTTTTGGAATACCCCCCTGGTCTACACCTGCTCATGCGTTGAAACAATGGCGGACTGTTTACAGCTCACTCAGGGAGGGTTTAAGGTAAAACACCAGTGTCAATCGACAATCGTGGGAGGGGCCTTGGCCTGTGTGACGTCAAGAATCTGAGAATGGCTTGATTTTAGAAAAGGGGTCATGATTTATCAATATTAAAAAAAAAAAAAAACACTGTGGATTTTTATCATTATAGGGTGGTTGTGTACACACACTGCCAACACACATTTCAGTTCAAACAACATGTAAAAGTGAATTTTGCTGAAATCCGATGACCCCTTTAAGTCATTTGTTTAAAAAGGGTGAAAAACAGAGGTCAAAACATATATCTAGTGCATGTTTATTAAATAAAGTGTATGTATTCCAGATAAAATACAAGACTTAACAATCCCCAAATCTACCTCAGGAAGACTGACAAACTAAATTGCTCTAAATGGATTGCATTTGGCCAGTGAGAGAACATTAAAACATACAATAATGACTTCTAAAGCCATTTTTTGTGAGACCTATTTAGTGCTTCTGTCTGCAACAGTACTGAAATGCCTTTAAAGTGGTCATATGATGGTATTTTTGAAGATCATTTTGTTTATTAAGTGTAATAGAATATGTTAGCCTGCTTTAATAGGGTCCTATTATGCTCCTTTACAAAGTCTTGATTTTGTTTTGGGGATGTACTAGAACATGCTCTCATGCTTGGTGGTTCGAAAAACGCATTATTTTTCACATAATTTACATTATTACAATACCTTTCTCCCCAGCCTGGCACAAACGGCTCGATTAGTTCCAGGTTTGATGAAGGCCCGCCATCCAAAAAACGAAATGTCATGTGATTGGTTAGCTGTCCCAGTGCGCTGTGATTGGCGAACAGCTTAGATGGTGTTTCAGTACTGTCACGCCCCATGCCAAAGCAGCAAGTTCCGTCTGCTCTGGTATAGTTAAGGATGGTGTCAATATTGCCATATCAATTTGAGCCGGATTCAGACCCCGAGAATATTGAACAAGAGGATCGTGCAGAACCTTTGCACGCACAGATATTGCAAGACATATCAGAGTGGTAACGTTATTGTTTTTTTTGTTTTTTTGGCTAAATCACATTTTAGATACGATGTCAACAACCGCTTGAAAATAACTGCATTTACTATGTACAGATAAGTGCATATTAATTATGTACAGATTAATTATGTACTATGTACAGATAAGTGCATAATATGTATTATGTTTATTGTTCTTTAATTCTAACATTATAACATGAATTGCAGTGGAAACTGTTATCCCACACTTAGACTCTATTTGTGGTAGCATATATATGCAAATTCATACACAAAGCACACAAAGCAGTGCTGTACACGGCTGTACACAAAGCAGCGCTCCGCTTACAAACGCTGCTTTATCAGACATTACATGCAAGATGAAATGGAAATGACATCCAATTTTCTGAAGACAGTCGGTTTTTGTTCTCTCTGACTCATTGGATGGAAACAGTGCTTGTTCACAAATGTTTTATGCGATATTCCAGTTTTGCGCATAAGTTAAATTCGCAACTTTGGATGGAAACCCGGCTAGTGTTCAGTATTGTACTGTCAGCAATTTATTATAAAAATGTTTTCATAATTGTAACATACATATTTACATACATAATTATTCAGGTGCACGTATAATAACTTGAGGCTACAGCAGCACTTCTTCTTCGTCGTCGTCTTGTCTGATGCACTCAACCAAGCGTTCTAACCACTCTGTAGATCTTTTTTATGCCCAAACATACACACTATACACTGACTAAAATTCAAAAAGTGAAAAAGCGTAATAGAGGGGGGGTAATTATGACTGGCCCTGGGTGATCACAGCGAGTAGTAGAAGTGTTCTATCACGCGAGAACAGCCTAATCAAAGGTAAGTAAGCTTGTCGTAGAACCAAATTACCATCCAATCACAATTCGTTATCGATTAACTTGGAGTAAGTGAAGGCGGGATGGATAGGCGGAATCACGCGCTCTCTGGGTCATGCGATCCCAGTTCTGCGATCAGGGGTGTATTCCAGAAAGTGGGTTTTGTTGGAAACTCAGAGTTTGTTAACCCCTGAAAAGGGAAACTCAGTGTTTTCGGTTCCAATAAAAGACAAAACTAAACCTCTCGGTAAGTTACCATAGTAAGGTACTCTGTGAACCTAACCTGGTCGGGTTTAAATACCTCATTCATTCATTCATTCACGCTGCAAAAATTGCTTTTATTGTTGAGATTTTTGCCTTATTTCAAGTACAAATATCTAAAAATTCTTAAATCATGATGCATTTTCTATATAACTATAGAATATATAAATATATACGATATCTAGTCTAAAATTAATTGCCAGCGGAGTAAGAAAAATAATCTTAATGAAAATGGAAACAAGATTATTTTTCTCACTGGACCACTTTCATTTTCATCATGCAGACAAGGTAAATGTGACAAAAATGGCATGTCTTTTTATAAGGGATCCTGTAGATGAGGAGGCTGCATTAATTCACGGGGAGTTAAATTTACACCAGGAGAGGAATTTATTTTACTTTATTTTATTTTGCCATATCCACATGCATTTTTATTTGAACGGTACCATTATTAAATGGCGTTTACTTGACAACATCTTGTTGCGACCTCCAAGTAACCTAATAATTAGAATTTCCTTTAGGATTTCCAGTGTGGTTGGATGCATTGATTACACACACATTCTCACCATCGCATCTTCCAAAAATGAAGCTGATTACTGTATGGAATGGAAGGATGCCAGATGGAAGGGTCGTGCAAGATATATGCCGTAACCACCACCACAGCTGTTAAATAAACACAAATTATTCACAATTTATTTGGTCATCTTTATGTTCTACAAATACAAAAGCAACAAATTATTATTCTTTTCCCTGTTGGATTTTAATATTGGTATTGTGGCCATCTCCTCTTCATTTGTCAGGGGTGCTGGTGCAGGTTCTCCTCCCATTTTACAAGTCTCTGCCTTCTTGCTGTTGGCTTCTGAATAGAAGTCAAATGTTTTTCATTACCCTAATTAAGAAATGTAGCATGTTGGATTAGAGAACATTTAATTATATGAAAAAGCATTAGACTATGTGGGAAAAGCTGCTGCACATTGAAATAGATACACTGAATGATATTTATTGAATGTCAAATATTTTAAAGTCATGTAACGTTAGCCTACACCCATGCTTGAAGCCTTACGTGATTGAATTATGTTTTTATATTAAATTTTTTTTCTCCTGCCACATTTTTTTTTCTTTTCTTTTTTTGCCCATGGGATACCATGAAAATGAATATTAGTTCAATAAATGATCTTTCTGACAGTTTTTACCTCTGATAACATTAATTTAGAATTAAAGTTAAGTATTCCATAGTATGCAGAAGTCTTTTTGGTGTTGCCATGGTGAATCGTTATTTCAGAGCTCCATTGATCATGGCTTTTCATAGTCGTGGTGCACGCGCTAAACTCAGGTAAATTAAAAACATATTTTAGCGCTTTATAAGTTGCAAAATTAAAATGAAATTGTATTACCCAAATTGATAAGATAAGTTTAACATGTCCAAGCAAAAACTGTAGCAAAATTATCATTTAAATGCAATTTTTCCTAAATGCATTTAAACTTACAAGTAGGACACTTGAGATTGCATTTTCATCGTGATACCGCATGATAATTGTAGCAAAATGCAGTGTGAATTTCAAAATGCATTCTGAGCCAAATGTGCAGCAAAATGGTAGCAAAAATGGTGATTTAAATGTCTTTTATTTTTCTTAAATGCATTGACACTTACGTTTCAATTGCATTTTCATTAAATACCCAGCGATAATGTTTAAGTGAAGTTGGATATGAAAATGCATTCCAAGACGGTCACGCCCCCAACCTGTCAATCATTATGTCAAGGCGGGGCTCGGCAACAAGACGCACAATAGGTCAATATTCCCCATTAACCAAATGCTTTTCACCTGCCTCAACATCTCTCACTGTTTTACACTCCGATTGATGCAAATAGCAAACAGACAGTGCAATTCTACACTTATTTACTTGCCACCTTACACTGTGGTGGCTACACCGGACATGACAGTTGTCGTGTCGCATCGCGCCGTATCCAGTGTAGACAGCATCGCTGATTATAATGGGGTCAATACTGTCCAATACAAATACAAAGTGAGATAACTTGATATTAAAAATCACGGGCATCAATCTCGGTGTCCGGTGGCTGTAAAAAGTGAGAGCTCTTGTGGCAGGCGCGTGACGTTTAGGTGCCACGGAACACACGCTATATTACAGATTAAAAGAGAGGAATAAAATATAATGTAAGGGGGTAAATAAGTATAGAATTTGCTTACGCGCATCACTCGGTGTGCAGAGTGAGATGTGCGATGCACCTGCAATGCTTAGGTGCTCGGGGACACGCGATCCATTAGTATAGGAGAAGAATAAAGTATGGTAGCAAATAGGTAAAAGTGAAGAATTGCACTGTCTGTTTGCTTATGTGCATCAATCGGAGTGTAAAACAGTGAGAGATGTTGAGTCAGGTGAAAAGCATTTGGTTAAAGGTGGGGTAAGTGATTTCTGGTAGCCAATGTTGATATTTCAAATCACCAAAACAAACACGCCCCTACCCCAAAAGGGTCTCGCCCCTATTTTTATAGCCCCGCCCCACACATACTTAGGCAACCCAGGCAAATATTAGTTCTGTGAAACAAAGCAAAACCAATGTTACACCATGTCTACACCGGACGCGAGTGACACGACAAAATACTATAGAACTCATTATAATCAGTAATGCTGTCTACACTGGATGCGGCATGACAAATCCCGACAGAAAACTGCTGCTGCATTCTATTTATGACGTATTGACGCAGGCCTTCCGCTCCTTGAGTTCTCTCCAGCGCTGGAAAGCTGATCCGATATTTACACGGGCCATACTTCTTGCCTTATCGTAAGCCTTCTTTTGTTCCACAGACATATTCCTCTTTTGTTTTTTTATCCACCATCTCTATCTTTCTGTTGCTCGGCTCGGCTAATGTCCATCCTGTGCACTGAGCGCTCTCTCCTCCACATCATGAGTAGACACGCCCCTTACTGCTGACCACATTGACTTAAACTACATTATCGCGGGGTATTTAATGAAAATACAATTGAAGCGTCTTAAAGGGGTCATCGGATGTGACATGCACTTTTAGAAGTTGTTTGAACTGAAATGTGTGTTGGCATTGTGTGTACACAACCACCCTATAATGATAAAAATCCACCCAGTGTTTTTT
>NW_015555719.1:176535-187228 GCF_001515605.1 Sinocyclocheilus anshuiensis
CCGCCTTGATATAATGATTGACAGGTTGGGGACGTGATCGGCTCGGAATGCATTTTCAAATCCACATTGACTTAAACTACATTATCGCGGGGTATTTAATGAAAATACAATTGAAGCGTCTTAAAGGGGTCATCGGATGTGACATGCACTTTTAGAAGTTGTTTGAACTGAAATGTGTGTTGGCATTGTGTGTACACAACCACCCTATAATGATAAAAATCCATCCAGTGTTTTTTTTTAATCTACTAAAATCATAACCCCTTTCTCAAATCAAGCCGTTCTGGACTGGTGTCTTACCTCAGACCCGCCCTGAGTGAGCTGTCATCAGTCCGCCATTGTTTCGACGCCGGAGCAGATGTAGACAAGATTGTCTCCTAAGCGATTGAGGTGTTTTGTTGTTGGATGTAATAATGTACATAGCAGTCGTCATTTACGCCCAAAATCTGAGCCGCTGAAGACGCAGTGGATTACGTTTGTTTCTAAAGGGAATGCACCCCCAATCTACCTAAATGCGTTTATGTTCGCGCGAATCATTCGTGATCCAGCCTCACCTACAGAAGAAGTGAGTATAAGGTTTTTTAATGAATCTTTGCAAATCGCCTTTCCTAATAATGTGCTAATTAGCAAGTTTCACGATGAATGCGGCTAAAGTTTACCATCTCTCAGAGAGCGGCTCAGAGGAGAGGGGCAGGTTGAGCAGAGCTCATTTGCATTTAAAGCGGCATAGAAAACAGCTTGCTCTGAAAAGAGCTGTTTTTGGCAAGGTAAAAAGGGTGTTTTACACTACCGTTGAGAAATTTTAACCAAAGTATGTTATAGACTTTTCAATAAGACCCTAAAGAATCATATCAACTTGGGCATCCGATGACCCCTTTAAGTGTAAGTGTCAATGCATTTAAGAAAAAAAAAGGCATTTAAATCACCATTTTGCTGCATATTTGGCTCAGAATGAATTTTGAAATTCACACTGCATTTTGCTACAATTATCACGCAGTATCACAATGAAAATGCAATCTCAAGTGTCCTACCCATAAGTCTAAATGCATTTAGGAAAAATGCCATTTAAATGATAATTTTGCTGCAGTTTTTGCTTGGACATGTTAAACATCTAATCAATTTGGGTAATACAATTTTATTTTAATTTTGCAACATATAAAGCATTAAAATAATTTTTTAATTTACATATTAAAACTAGTGTAGGAAATGGCAAATGTAAATTATATAATTTAATTTTCATTTTCATTTTGCACTAAATGTTGCACATATGTATGGGAAAATGTAAAATTTGTATACAGAAATACATTGCCATTTTACATATTGCATTGTCATTTTGCATATTACATTTCAAAATGAATTTTGCTACCCATATGCTTCCATACAATCAGGGGCGTGTCTACGTGGTGGCCAGGGGTGGAAATTTGGCTGGCTACCCCAGGTGCCCCCCCCCACCAGATGTCTTGCGATTGGCTTGTTTTTAGTAAATTTCGAACTGCATCTGGCAGTGGTGGATCCTGGCATGTGTAGGCAGCTGCCTAGGGCTGCTTTCTTCTCTTCTTTATACTTAATTTTAGGCGGTTTCTATAGTGTGATCTTAATGACAATGTTGAGAGCGCATAATGTTATGTGATCCATGTAATGCGCGAGGACGAATCTCTCCACTCGCAAGCGAATTTCCTTCAGTCACACAAAACTGGACGTGTGCTTTTAAATATTGTTCTTTTATGAATTGGCTCTGCTCTCACTCAGATTTTGCATGTACATGCTCAGACGTTGTCTTCGCATCACTGAAGACCAGAAGAGCTTTTTTTGTAATTCAGGTGAGGAGTAGGATTATCTCACTAAATGGAAGCAAGCTGATTATAGTCAGCCTTCTCTAGTTATTTATTTTATTAATAGCCTACTTATTTTAGTGAAGTGCTTAAATTGTAAATATGCATTTATTCAATTATTTTATTTAGTGCATTTGTATTTTGTTGTTTTTGTATATAGTTTTGCAATAAAAGCGTATCAACCATGTTCCAGAAATAATCACTGAAGGTGCTTCTGAAATTAGTGAGGCTTAATGCACTTTTTCACATATTTTGTCCCATCTATTACTATGGTGTTCACTATGTCAATCACTGCTACTTCGAGAGGGAATCCCGCATAAATATGCAGACGTCATTCCCGAAACTTTGCAACGTGTGTGTGGCCGAAAAACAAAAAGAAAGCTTGCAAAGAGTGCTCATAACCGCTAAAAAGCTGTCACTCTTTGTTTAGTGATTGTATACACAATGTATTATAACATACATCGTTCCGCAAAATTTAATTTGTTTAAAACAAGAACAAATATATTTCAATGAGATATGAAAACCTTTGAATTAAATTGATTTTCTGAGCCAATTGGGAGATGATATTTTCTTTTTTCTTTTTTTTAAATCGTAACCTCACTTCATTTTGATTATTTTATCTGAAAACAGGACTATCATTTTGTGTTTTTGCTTCCCAAGTAAATGTATCTTGATTTAGGAACATTTGCAATGGTGTAGCAAATTAGCTCAAAAGGGAATTATATTTATAAGTAATTATAATTGGTTATAATTAATTATGAATATTTAGATCAGATCTTAATCTGTTCGTCCACCGGCAGTATAATCATTTATCAATTCTAGGAAAGATTATTTTCCTAGCCAAGAAAGAATAACTTTTAAGGGTCTACCAGTCATACCCATCTGGCAGATTGACCAATGTAGAGGTGTGAATTTTGAGCCTGAGAGGTTTCCTTTGTCTCACGCAACACCTTATTTGCATGGTTTATGGTGGTCTGGAGGATTTGTCCAATATTAAGTCAAAGTATGGTAAAAAGAGCATGGTGCAAATTATGATGACATAATTTACACCATTAATCCAGGAATCAGAAGACAGTCATTTTGATACCTTACATGCCACACTGTAAAAAATGACCGTGAATTTAACGGTAAAAGACTGTAAAAATGATACAGTAAAAACCTGTTAAATGGTTAATGGTAAATTCTACTACAGAGTTATAACTAAGCTACTATAACCTAGGAACATGGTTAGTGGCTTCTCGTGGGCATGGGGGAATCGTTCCTTCCCCCCCTGGAATCTCTTTGAAGCTCAAAGAGAAAGTTGACGACTGTCCCTGCTAGCGTTGGAGCAGATAGCAGCGGTGATAACGCTCTTTGAACCAGAGGTGGACGTTAGACATGCATCTGTAATTGCATCTGTAATTTAGTTATGGGAGTTATAGTTGTTAGTTAAGGGAGGAGGGAAAGTTATGATGCCTAAAACCTAATTGAACATCTTGATTGCATTCAAACGCTACAATGGAAAACAAGACAAAAATACATAGCAAGAACAACACTTTTTTTTTTTTCAGTGTGATCTGAAGGTGCAGTAAAAGTTATTTCCATATTCCATATCCGTGTTTGTGAGCAGAGCTATTCAAATCCATGTTTTTTTTCTTTGTAAAATAAATTTTTTTAAAACTCGAAGAGATGTATTATGTATCAATTATGAAGTTGGAGATAAGTTATGAAGTTATTTTCAAAATGTTGAAGAGTTGATAATACAACTCATTGTCTGCACTTTAGACATGTACATTTAGAAAACATATTGACATATTGTATTCCTTTTAATGTATTCCTTCAATTTTCTTTAGTTTGTTCTAAAAGGGTATTTTATATAAGCTGCAAATGAGATATACAGGTATGCATGAGATTTGAGGTATACTACCAGTCAAAAGTTTTTGAACAGTACAGAACAGGTTTTTTTAAAGAATTCTCTTCTGCTCACCAAGCCTGCATTTATTTGATCCAAAGTACAGCAAAAACAGAAAAAAATATTTTCACTATTATCACTACTAATATTTTTACTATTTAAAACAAATGTTTTATATTTGAATATATTTCATATAAATAAATATTATAAATAAATAAATTTATATTTCATATAAAATGTATTTATTATTATTATTATTATAATTATTATTATTATGTTGAAAACAGGTGAGTAGAATTTTTCAGTTTACTTTGATGAATAGAAAGTTCAGAAGAACAGCATTTATCTGAAATAGAAATATTTTGTAACATTATAAATGTCTTTATCATCACTTTTACTCAATTTAAAGCATCCTTGCGAAATAACAGTATTAATTTCTATAATTTCTTTCTAAAAAAAAATACACTGATTCCAAGCTTTTTAATGGTATTGTGTATAATGTTACAAAAACTTTTTATTTCAGATGCTGATCTTTGGATCTTTCTATTCATCAAAAAATCCTGAAAAAAAAATGTCCTCAACTGCTTTAAATATTGATAATAATTATAATAAAAAATGTTTCTTTAACAGTAAATCAGCATATTAGAATGATTTCTGAAGGATCATGTGACACTGAAGACTGGATTAATGATGATGAAAATTTAGCTTTGATCACAGCAATAAATGAAATGTTAAAATATATTGAAATAGAAATCAGTTATTTTAAATAGCAAAAATATTTCACAATATTACTGATTTGCTGTATTTTGGATCAAATAAATGCAGGCTTGGTGAGCAAAATATAATTATTTAAAAACATTAAAAATCTTACTGTTCAAAAACTTTTGACTATTAGTGTATATGTCCCTGTTGATCACATCAACTCTTTATGATGGCTGAAAGTACTCATCTAACTTTATCATGTTTTGCTCCTGTGATTTGTTCTCAAATAAATGTCCTTTTTGTTAAATCAGAGAGCAAAATAAAGAAAAAAGGAATTGGTATTAATGATTTAATGATGATGTGATTCATATGAAGTTTGTTTTAATGTCTCACCTTTCAGCAGGAGCTCTGATATTTGGCTGTACCATTGCCCTGTGCTTTCTGATAAGGGACCTCATGTTTTACGTGATTGGTAAGTCAATCACTTGATACCATTATTTTTAAAGCTTAATTATGTAGTTCTAAAATGTGATAAAACAAATATTTGGGTCATTCCACAAAATCTGTGCCTTTTGCGTCCCTAAGAAATAATCAAACATAGATTTAATATAACAACGAATACATTTGCAATTTAAAAACATAATACTATGTATTCTTTCATCAATATTACATAAAAAAAAGTCAATTAAATATTATTTTAAATAATTTAAATATCATTTATGCTGATAAGGGTAAGGTTTTTGGCCTGTCTGTCTGTGTAAAATGCAAACATGTTTAAAGGTCACCCTGGGTGTATTATTGAGCTAATGCCTATATCATTCAGTGACATATGAGCATGAGTTACATTTTAGTTTTAGTTTTGTTACTATTACTGTTGTTGTTAATGACCGGGATAGGATGATCAGTCTCAATAAAACTCATTTTTTCCCCATAACTCATCGTCAATAATGCATCCATGTAAATTCAATTACAAACAAAATCAGCAAGGTGACTGCACAACCCTCTACGGACACCTTGGCAATTGAATCGCCATTGGCTAGTAAATTTTGTTTACTCGCCAGAAAAATGGGGAAAAACTAACAATAATACAGATAAGATAATAATAATAATAATAATACTTAGAATTCTACTAATAAGAACAATATAAAATGCACTAAGGATTAACGAGCTGTTGGATTCATGAATATTAATCAGGTTGTGTGTGTTTGCTCGAATTTCTACGACCTTGGCAATTGATGAATCGCCATTGGCTAGTAAATTTTGTTTACTCGCCAGAAAAATGGGGAAAAACTAACAATAATACAGATAAGATAATAATAATAATAATAATACTTAGAATTCTACTAATAAGAACAATATAAAATGCACTAAGGATTAACGAGCTGTTGGATTCATGAATATTAATCAGGTTGTGTGTGTTTGCTCGAATTGATTTGCTGAAATCAAAACAGGGATGATAATAGGTGAGCGCCAGCCAATGAGATTGTTTTTTGCGCATTAGTTCCGGCCACTACTGGAAAACCCGGCAGTTCTTAAATGCTGAAGAATTCGAAAGGAACATACAACAAAGAATATCGTTTACATGTAGCGCGTCAATTCTGCATGGTATGCAAGACTCTCTCGCACTCTCTCTCTTTGTGTGTGTGTGAGACAAAGTGACTAGAGTTCACAGTACATCAAATACAGGTGCGCTGCTGTAACGATCAATCCACTGAAGGCGAGCGTAAGTGAGAACCCAAGTACAGTTTATTTATAGTGATCCAAACATCCAAACAATAAACGAAGACTAGAGACACAGACTTGACTTGACGAGGAATGAACAGACTTGACTAGGCATGAACAGACTTGACTTGACATGAACAGGCTTGAACAGACTTGACTCACCGACAGCGGGTTACAACATCAATACACGACGAGGTACAATGGGAACATGGTGGCTACTTATAGCAAACAAGAGGGTCACAAGACAAGAATGCAGTTTATTTACAGTGATCCAAACATCCAAACAATAAATGAAGACTAGAGACAGGGACTTGACTTGACGAGGAATGAACAGACTTGACTAGGCATGAACAGACATATTATATCTTTGTAGGTATTACTGACACTGCGAACATGATGGGATATCAACCATCTCATGCGCTGCCTGGCCAAAAACTACGGTGAATCAGGTTTGACTATAAGTGGGCTACAGATAGCCGCTCAGCCTGTGCATAGCCATGATTTAGCTCGTAGTCAAAGTACTGAACATGTCAAAGAAATGAAACCAAACACCTTGTAAACGCTGTTACTTTGCTTACATGATGGAATATCATACATCTCACAAGTTATTTTGCCAAAAAACGACATGAGGTATTACTGACACTGCGAACATGATGGGATATCAACCATCTCATGCGCTGCCTGGCCAAAAACTACGGTGAATCAGGTTTGACTATAAGTGGGCTACAGATAGCCGCTCAGCCTGTGCATAGCCATGATTTAGCTCGTAGTCAAAGTACTGAACATGTCAAAGAAATGAAACCAAACACCTTGTAAACGCTGTTACTTTGCTTACATGATGGAATATCATACATCTCACAAGTTATTTTCGCCAAAAAACGACATGAAACCAAATTCAAGGTTATTTGAGCTAGAAGTGGGTTACACATAGCCGGACTATATCGGGTCTATAGTTAACCGAGACGGTGAAATGACGGCTATTGCTTGCTGGGCTTATGCGTGCACTTGAGCACATAGGCTATGTAGGCAATTAAAGGCTCATTATTATGATTTAAATAGTTTATTAAGAAACGTGCGATTAGTCGACTAATGCTTTAAATGAACGACTACTAGTCGACCAGAAAAATCATTAGTCGGGGGCAGCCCTAATAAAGATATAGTGTCATAATGGCATTCTTAGCAGAGAGTGAAATCTAACGTCTCTGTTTTGTAATCCAAGCTTTTCTGTTTAGTTTTTCATTGTTTCGTGTTTGTTATTGTATCCCTCCCTTTGAAAGTGTTGGCCCTCCCCGCATTTATAGGAGGCTACGAGAGCGAACTCCCACACTGCTCTGTAAAAACAAGATGTGCAGTACAACGCTTTTTTCTGAATGCCAACTTCCACATGCCATGTTTCTATATTACCATAATGCTTACCACATCACTTGATATTGTTTACAAAAGCCAAAGGTATCTAAATTTCATTATATATCGTGTTTTTACACGTTGGCATGTTTGTTTTGGTCAGAGATGCAGTGATCCTGTGCAACATTTAATGGTTGAAAAGCACCTTAGTACTTTCTATTAGCTACAGGTTTAGTAGTACTCATCTCTGAAATATCAAATATTACTTGTTAACCATCAATTGAAGTTATTTCATTGTTTATACATTTCATATTCATTCTCACACACACACACACACACACACACACACCTTTTTGGAGTTTCACAACCTCTGGTCATTGTATTATTTTGCTGTATGGAAAAGAGAGAAGTAAGCACTCATAAAAAAATCCTTATGTGTTCTACAAAAGAAATAAAATCATACCATTTTAGAGTAAACGATACAGATTTTTTTCTAACTAACTAATTTTCAGTTAGTTAAACACTTTTGCTCTGATTACATGATTACATTTGTACTAACATTTCTTTTTATGTTATTTGTTTCATTTTCTTGGATTGTCTGGGAAAATAACTTTTTTTTGTTGTCACACTTTAGTTTGGGGACCAGTTCTCACTATGAGCTAACTCTTAACTATGACTTTTCCTCAGTAAACTATTAAATTTGTTCCTTATTAATAATTAGTAAGGTAGTTGTTAAGTGGGGTAGGATTAAGGGATCTCTAAATTATGGTAATGCAGAATAAGGCATTAATAAGTGCTTTATAACAACCAATATGCTAGTAATATGCATGCTAAAAAGCAACTAATTAATGGTGAGAATTGGTCCCTAAACATGTTATCTTTTACGTTTATTAATTGTCAGTATTTTAAGACTCGTATACTCTCTTTAGGTGGAATAACTGTTTCCATCATCGCATTCGTCTTTACCATCAAATTTCTGTGTGAGCTTGCTGCTCGTGTGGTCAGCTTCTTACAGAATGATGACCCTGCCCGACATGGGGACCGCAGTATCTACGACTATGTGCGGGGTAATTATTTGGACCCACGCTCATGCAAGGTCTCCTGGGACTGGAAAGAGCCACAGGAAGTGGGTCAAACCATGAGTTTCCGAGTGCAGGTGACCAATCACAAGTTTTTCTCAAAAAGTTTTTTTCATGTTGTATAGTCTGTACTGACTCAGTTAAAATGACTACAGTTTTATGTATTTATTAGTTGTTTTGAAATCCCCCTCCCAGCTCTTTTACAAAAATGGCCAGCCTTTTCCTGCACACAGACCTGTGGGATTGAGGGTGAACATCACTCACATAGAGCTGGCTTTAGAAGTCCCTGTGACCCAGGAGGTCCTTCAGGAGCCCGAGTCTAATGTAGTCAAAGTGGCCTTCACTGTGCGTAAGGCTGGACGCTATGAAGTAGCTGTCAAACTTGGAGGCCTGAATGTGGCTTACAGCCCTTACTACAAGATATTCCAACCAGGTAAAATGCAAGTACAGATTACGAAATTCTTACTTTTCTAATGCTCTCTGTGTTTGGAATGAGGGACCTCGTATACAAGGTTTCATCCTAAATGTCAGAATTAGCATACACCATTTATAAAACTCTAGGAATATAAACTATTTTACAACCCACAACACTCATATAGTACTTGGTTGAAAGACCTTCTGCTTTTAATACAGCTTTGATGAAATTCATGCACGTTTCTGTGTGATTTTTAAAAAATCTAGCCCTTAGTGGGTTAATGAGTTTGGTTTCCATTGACCATTGTCACATACATTTGTTCTAAACGAATTAGGAAAGATTTTCAACTTCAGTATTTCATTCATCAAGATCCAGTGTGTAATTTAAGTGTTCCCTTCATTTTTTTTGAGCAGCGAATATACTAATGAAAGGTCATATTTGACACTTCTCAACTCAACAATTTGTTTTTTGGTCATGCTTACAGTCTTGCATTTTAACATTTATGGAGTGTACTTTTGTTTTGCAGCCATATATCCCTGTAGACAAGAATTTGTAAGAGCTGGCAATTGTTGACATTATTAAAATTGACATTTCTTACATTAATGCCCAGTTCAGTTGATCATGATTCCTCAAACGCATGCTTCTTACAAAATACAAATTATGTAGGACACTACATAAAATTGCAGTAAAAAAAATGTAACTCCCCAGAGATTGTAATAATTTACAAATGTAAGCTTGTAATATAAGTTTCTGAAGATTCAGAGTTTAAAAATGGCATCTACAGT
Source organism: Sinocyclocheilus anshuiensis (assembly GCF_001515605.1). Lineage (NCBI taxonomy): Eukaryota > Metazoa > Chordata > Actinopteri > Cypriniformes > Cyprinidae > Sinocyclocheilus > Sinocyclocheilus anshuiensis. The sequence goes on from NW_015555719.1 coordinate 186,303, forward strand.
CATGGCCAAAAGTTTTGGCAGTAACATAAATGTTGTGTTTTGCAAAGTTTGTTTGCTTCAGTATTTGTAGATTATTTTCCACGTTTCTATGGTATACTGAAAAACAATGATAAGCATATCATAAGTTTTAAAGGCTTTTATTGGCAAAAAATATAATGAGTGTAGCGAATCAGCTCAAAGGGGAAATATGAATAATTAATCATAATTCATTATAAATATTTAGATCCGCTGTAAGTATTTAGGTTTGGTCACTATGACAAAACTGAAATAAAATAAAATGAAATAAAAAAAAAAGATAAGGAAGAAGGAAGATTTTACCTATTTAGTTTTTTTTTGCTGAGAAATATGGCTAAGCAGGTGTCACTTGTGGGTGATGCTGCAATAGACTCATAAACCTAGGGTTAGACTGTTAGCTAAGTTGTTCCTAGTTCTATCTGGGCCTACATTGTGTTGAACAGTAGCTGCCCTTCAATGTACTAGGCCTGGCACTGAGGAGTGAGGAGAAGTAGAGAGGAAGCAGGGATTAGGCTACTAATAACCTGTATAACTCATTAAGGAAACAGCAGTTGCTAGAACTACTGTAATCCTATACAAAGAGCGAAGATGGTGATGGTAAAATAACTAAAATAAGGTAAAAGTAAAACGAAAAGGTCCTAATAGCTTTAGGAAACTAAAAGGAAAGGTAAATAGACAAATGGATTTAATTAAATCTCAGATTTAATTAAAAAAATATATATATTTAGCTGAATTGGTACATTCATGCTAAACAAATGTAAATAAATGCAATAGAATCAAAGAGAGGTAGAATAAAGTCAAAACAAAAATAAACAATAACACAAGTAAAACCAAAAGTACGTGGGAACACCAGAGAGAGAGAGAGAGAGAGAGAGAGAGAGGAGTGGTTTGAAAGTTACACTTTACACACC
>NW_015555719.1:187286-187527 GCF_001515605.1 Sinocyclocheilus anshuiensis
CAGGTGCAAGGGGAGCAGAACTTGCACTGCTGTGAACATGCATGGGAAACTCATGCGGGGCATAACAGTCAGTTATGACATGTCCCATACAACTTCATTCACTTATCAAAACAGCACATTCACTTCACAGGCAATGGTGAATTCGTAGATAGCTACGCTAGAATAACACCATTAATTTTACATAAATGTTTCACATGAGCGAGTCAAAATGAAATACAATGATACGTAACACATAATAAGG
>NW_015555719.1:188185-193238 GCF_001515605.1 Sinocyclocheilus anshuiensis
GCCTTTTGAGGACTGACCACAGGTTCTCTATAGGATTGAGATCCGGGGAGTTGCCTGGCCACGGATCCAAAATTTCAATGTAATGATCTTCGAGCCACTTCTTTATCACTCTTGCTTTGTGACATGGTGCTCCATCATGCTGGAAAATACACGTATCATCACCAAATTTCTCATGGATTGTTGGAAGAAGTCACTCTTGCCGGACGTTTTGATACCATTTTTTATTCATGGCAGTGTTTTTGGAATCAATTTTCCAGATGTCCCAAACAGTCGGAAGGGAGCTTCATAAGAAAAAATCACTTTGCACCAGTCTTCTGTGGTCCAATCCTTGTACTTCCTGCAGAATTTTAGTCTGTCCTTGACGTTTTTCTTGGAGAGAATTGGCTTCTTTGCTGCCCTTCTTGACACCAGGCCGTTGTCCAAAATTCTTGGCCTCTCTCACTCCAACCTGCTTTCATTCCTGAGCAAGCTCTGCACTGCTGGAGACACGATTCCGTAGCTAACTCCTCAGGAGGAGACTGTCCTGGCGCTTGCTGGACACTCTGGGACGTCCTGAAGATTTTTTCACTGCAGTCAAACCTCTCTCCTTGAAGTTCTTGATGATCTGGTAAATGGCACTCTACACAATAATCTAGAAGCAATGTGAATGAACACCACAACAGCTTAAGCAGCAAACTTTGCAAAACACAAAATTTATGTCACTGCCAAAACTTTTGGCCATGACTGTATAACAGTTTAGTGGCAAATTAAAAGTGATAATGTCAATATATAAATGTAGTGTTTTTAAGTAATACAGCTATGTAATAATTATATAACACTTATTTAATACTTATTTAATATAAGTCACTTATTTAAGTAGTATTGTACAAAATTGTGTTAAAACACAATTAAGCCTTTGGAAACACTGTAACAAAACTGAATAAACTTGAGCTGTTACACATACATACATTTAGCCAGTGCATGTGCTGAAGTTAAGTAGAAATCAGGCCAAGTCAAAAGACCTCTCACAAAAGCTGGAGCTATAGAGAACATACATTATTACATTAGAAAATCTATGGCTGCAAGACAATTTACAAAACACTTAAAGTTCCTCGAGACACAGCTGACAGCCTTGTTCATAAGTTTAAAATATGCTGTACCAGAAAAGCTTTGAGGGTGTTGAAGAAAAGGCACAAAATCATCAAGGAGAATAAAATGTTTGATTAGAGCAACTGAGTAAAACCCCTCGATTTACTGTCAAAGACTTGCAAGATAGTTTGATGAAAGGAGGCAAAAACATTTCAGTTTAATTTACAAGTATGAAATACAGCAGAACTGTTTTTTTTATAGTAATTATTTACTGAAATAAATCATTATTATATCATTATTTTGAAACATTCTGCTGTCCAAACAACTTTGTCTTCCAGTGCAAGTTAAAATATGTATGTATGCTTGCAGTCTCTAAAAAAACAGGCTCGCACTACAGTATAGAAAGTCTTTAATAAGGGCCACGAAAAGAACCAGCATATCCTTTGCCAGTTTTCCTTTTTTTAATACTTTTTTTGTTAGTAATATAAAATAATTATCTGGTAATATGTTGTTGCATTTAAGCTTACATTAAGCTGTGCATTTAGAAAAACTTTCTTTTGTAGTAAAATGAAAAGATGCTGATGACAAATGACATGAATTGCATGTGTTGCAGGTACAGTGGTCCCATCCAAAACAAAGATAGCGTATCACTTCTCAACACTGGTTCTGACTTACGGCCAGCAGCACACACTGCAGATAGAACCACGGGATGAGTATGGCAACCCCACCAGTAACTCTGTCTCACTTGTGGATGAGGTCAATTACAGCATGCATGTCCACCCAGTAAGAACACTTACTGCATACCCAGAGTTTTTTTTATTCAAGCTTTCAAAGTTTGGATATAGGTCTTAGCATTAAAGGGGTTTCAGGTCCAGCAGAATTAGTTGAGTTTCCATTCAGATCTCTTTTTCTTACTGTTCCTACAGTTGGGCACAGTGGATGAGGAGAGCTTAGATGATTGCTACAGCACATCGGTATCATCAAACAAGCCACAGTGCCAAGTTCTGATGAGGCTTACCTTCAGGAAAAAAGGCTGCTTCAGAGCATGCATCTCATACAGGGACCAGCCCCTTAGCAATGGGGAGTTTGACATCATTGTACTCAGCGGTGAGTTAATCCTGGCATTGGAGAGGTTGTTGTAGAGACTTTTTACCAACATGGTAAAACTCAAGGATCACCTTGTCACCAAATTCCATGAATTTTCCATTGTGTTTACTGGATAAAAGTAAAACAAGAAAAGAAAAGAGAAATTTTCAAAAATAATTTGCTTAACTTTTCCATTACATTAAATCACAATTTTTCGAAAGACGTGCAACTTAGGTAATTTGGTGAAACTAAATGTAAAACAAGTGACAATAACAAATCTGCCAGTGCAGACAAAATACAACTGTATTGAACATACATTCTCAGAAAAGTCTTAATATGTTTCTCAAATCATCAATATATAGTACTGAATGAATATCTAGTATTGCCAGTGCTAAAATGTATTGCTCCGAATGGCCATATTCAGATTAATCCCTACAAGGTTCTGCCTGTTCTTGTCTGGCCACAACCCACAACCCACACCTAGGTTTTGCAATTTTTTTTTATGAAAGCTTTGTGTAAAACTTGAATACCTAATATTAAACCTGACTGATTCAAGGTTTTGGCCCAGTCTGTTTCAGTGGTGTTCAACAGACTTGAACCAATACCTGAACAGGCAGTTCTGTTGCCAGTCAGTAAAGCTACCATTAATGTAACCCAGGGCTTCTTCAGATACTCTCATCGTGTTTTCAGGATGAATCTGAGACAAGGGGTCACCCAACATGTCAATAGGAAGAATCGCTGACAATTCTGTCTGATCTACAAACTGTTTCACAACCAAACACATGCGAGAAGTGATGCAGGAAATAATGTAAGATCACAGACAGTTCTCACTAGAACTGGACCAATTATGGATCTACAGTACTTAGGAAAAATATAAGACTGTATTTCTTCCTGTTAGAAATTGTAGCCCGCAAGAAGCTAACAATACAAGTTGTTTGTACACTGGTTTGCAGTGAAAAAGAAAAAAGAAAAAAAAATGAAGAAGATGGTTGCTTGCAGAAGCCATGCATGCTGATGTTTCTCTACAGATCTGACTCTACCCCCCGAACTTTCCCATGCCCTGTATCTTATGCTCTTTCATTGGCTGTAGCAGTAACACATTTCACACTGCAGGACTCTGATTCGGCAACAGGTCCAGATATTTAGCATGCTAATGCTGGGCACACATTGCTGACAATTAATTAATTTATTTATTTATTGCATTTGTACAATAATCTTTAAAATCAGTTAATTCCAAGGATCAGTAATATGCAAATTAACATTTGCCTCTATAATCATAAATGAGTGGAAATGAGAAGTCATGGAGTTTTAGTGATCAAAGTGTGAGAACTTTGTTGTTCTCTTCAATGTAATTGTAAGGGCAACAATGACAGAACACAGCAGATTGAATACATAACATCCAGAATAGTGGAAGCACATTGCTGTAACCTTTTCTCAATGTCTTTTCACCATTATGCACTCACACAGAAAATGAGAAGAACTGTGTGGAGAAAAACGTATCTACCCCTGGCATAAGCATCTACTTTGAGGCCTACCTCTACAGCATGGGCACTTACAGTAGTTGTCCTTGGCAGTTTCTAGCATCCTCCCAGCTAGCCCTGCAGAGACGGCCCTCCATGGGTGATGATGAGGAGGAACATGACTCCCCTGTAGAGGGGCAGTCAGAGAAGGTCAAAAAACCAAAAAAGGTGTATTGCTATATCTCACCAAAGGTAAAATTGATTTTAAATGGGTTAATGCTACGTTTGTGTGGTTAAATTGGTTTGTTAATATTGGTTCTTTGTTCATTTAAATACTGACTTGTTGTGTTTCAGCAATTTTCCGTGAAGGAGTTTTACCTGAAAATTATCCCTTGGCGCCTTTTCACTTTCCGTGTGTGTCCTGGAACTAAGGTTATCTTTTTTTCAGACTACCTTATTTTCTGAACCATTTTACCAAAAACACTATTCTTTTGCTGACTGCAAAAGCTGTTATTTTATTCAAGAATATATATTTTTCTTTTTGTTTTAATTCTGGCAGTTCACTTACCATGGACCAGACCCTGTTCATAGATACCTAACACTGGTAGTAGATGATGGGATTCAGCCTCCCGTAGAGCTCAGCTGTAAGGACAGAAATATCATGGCTGCAACCTTTATCCGCTTTCTCCACAAGAATATTGGTTAGTATGAGTGGCAGTGTGCCGTAAATACAATCAAATGTAGATATATTGTTGTGTTTGATTTGTGTTTTGTTTTTTGTTTTGTGTGTGTTTGCATCTTCTAGGTGGATCAGAAACATTTCAGGATAAAGTGAACTTTTTTCAGCGGGAGCTGAGACACATTCACTCCAAGAGACCTCGCACTAAAACCTGCCTGAAAATCAGCCGTCACTCACTCCTTGAATCGGTGAGCACATCTAGCAGATCATTCCTCATGGGCCATACAGGGGCCAGTTGCATAAACTTAGCCACCATCTTAAAGGGGTCATATGATGCGATTTCAATTTTTCAAGTTGCAAAGACTAGTCTCAAATCCAAAGAGATATTCTTTATAAAAGTTAAGAGTCAGCCACGCCTACCTAAAACGGCTCGTTCTAACACGCCCCCACATATCTACTTCACTATGTGGGAAGATTTGCATAACGCCGCCCAAATGTTCACGCAAAGAAAGAAGGCGTAACTTTTATTCTCGCTGTAGTATTGTTGCCACCGCCATGTCGTGAAGGCGCTGTGTTTCGTTGTGAAAGCGAAACTACTTTGTTTGGCCTTCCAAAAGAGGACAATATCTGCTTCGTCATGCCTGGAGCTGATCCGTGCTGGTTACTGAGGAAATACAACAACTTTGTGCTGCAGATCCCCAGATCAGCTTTCACCGTGGACGAAGCGGAGTCCAGCCCGGGGTCGTCACATGTGGTTGCC